>NW_006239374.1:268272-353921 GCF_000226075.1 Solanum tuberosum | reverse complement strand
CAACCCCCCCCCCCCCCAAATGAAAAACAAACAAGCAGGGATAAAGAACAAACTTAAGGCTTTCTGATGAAAAGTAGTTCATGACTGTTAGCTCCCACATCAAGAATAAAATCTAATATCAGGGTCACTGTAATTCATCACATTGATGGGTTGGGGTGACTCAGAGACCCAAAGATACTACTTTGAGATGGTTAACTGATCAAAGCTATTCTAATCTTGCAGGAACTTGTTGAAAAACTCAATAAAGGGGAATTACCAAAGAATGATTATCCCTGCATGAATGATCCAAGTCCAACTTTCCATGGGACTTCCCAGTCTGCATCAATACAAGCAAATCAAGTTTCAACTCCTCATTCAATGAGATCGAGAAGGACAGCCACATGGGCCCGCCCTCGAAATTCTGATGATGGATATTCTAGGTACACATTATTGCACCTTACCATTATATGTCATGATATCATTTCTGTGCCAGCACTAGGCAATCATTTAAAGGAAGTGCTGATTGAATTCCTTCACTCTCTTGCAGTGATTCAATCCTGAGGCATGCATCAAGCGATTTCAAGAAAATGGGTCAACGGATTTTTGTATTTATAGTTGGTGGAGCTACACGATCAGAGGTGTTATTGTCAGACTTGACACTTCCCATTCGTTGTTATGGTTTTAAAAAAAGAACAAACTTACCCTTTCCATTTCTGGCTTATATTTGGTTTCCTTGGTGGCATGTTAATGTTCTAACTTTACTTGTCATATATGTTAATCTGAAAGTCATTTTCCTTTGTATGTTTCAGTTGCGGGCTTGTCACAAGTTATCTACAAAGCTGAAGAGAGAGGTAGTTCTTGGTTCATCCAGCATCGATGACCCTCCACAATTCATTACGGTATGACACTTCATCTGCTTCCTCCCCTATCTCCTTTTTTTCTTTTCTCATTTGGGGTGCCATTATAGATGAGGTAATATTTGTGAACTGTAGTTAATCTCTTCAGTTAGTAATGATAACTTTTTTTTTATTATTATTAATATGTTACTGCCTTCTACAGAAATGGACAGCAATCGCTTGTCTGTCGTCGTTTTATTGATAATTGAAATGCCTTCTTGCGAATGTCAATAAAACATGTCCTTAACTGGATCTTGTTTTACATTTTTTGCATATATGCTTCTGTTTGCATTATTTTGGACCACAAACAATGTTTTCTTAGGAAAAGCCAGAGCATCTTAAAATCATTTGAACTCCATGATTTGTTAGTTGGAGAACTAGTTGTATAGCCTTAGGGTGTGTTCCGTACAGAGGAAAATATTTTCTGAAAAATTGTTTTCGAAGTTTTTCATATTCGGTTGGTCATAATTTGTGGAAAGTATTTTCTTTGGAAAATAAGTTCCTTCAAAATGAGGAAAATGACTTCCTTAGTGGAAGTAGTGAAAACAAGTTCCACAAAATGACATTTCACATTGATTGTGTCCTCCAAAACACTTCATCTTCACCCCCTCCTCCTAGGACCCCATCTCCACCACCCTACGCCCCTACCTCCACATCCCCACCACCCTACGCCCCTACCTCCACATCCCCACCTCTAGTTAGAGATATATGCCCACATTGACTTATGATGGTTGATTGTGTTGCAGAAATTAAAGCTCCTGACTGCAGACGAGCTCTCGCTGGATGATTTGCAGATCTAGAAACAAATTGCTGGGGAAGATGGCAACCGAAATCTCTTATTTCCCAGGCTAGCATTCCAATTGTATACCAAACTACGTTGATTCATTTCAATTTTTGACAGTCTTTTGGTAGATATCTGGTACATTGAAAGGTTAAATGCAAAGTTGGTGGAACATTCAGATTCCCTAGAATGTTAATGTCAATGTGCCAAAAAATTAGGGGTTTGGGTGTGTTGTATCATTTTTATAGGTTCCATTCAAGACTTCCATAGTGTGTATAATGTAATTTCTGTTAATGTAGAGGCCCCATTTGGAAGAAACATTCTATATCTTTTTTTTCTGTTAGGATTTCTTTTTAAAAAATTCCCAGGATACCCCATGATCCAAAATGGTTAATTTTTTGCCTACTTAATCATGCTCTAATGATGATTCAGGAAGCATGATGTCCAGTTTCCTATGAATACGAGACATCCAACTTTGTATCAAAGTAGGTACAATGAAAAGATTCGGCAAAATGGTTTGATGAACCCTTATACTTGTATGCGTTTGTATTCTAAACCCTCCTACTTAACCTTTCGTCAACTAAATCCTTAAACTCGTTAAAACACTATATTTTTAACATTTTTCTCATCAGATCTTTGTGGGTGTAATCCAACCTCTTACACATGTCATTTTTCAATGACACATCAAAAATTAAATATTGAGAAAATAAAAAAAAATCAAATATTTAACTTTTGTAAATTCTGAATTTTTTTAAATAGTCATGTTCTTCAACCTTCATATATTCTTACAATTTGAGCACCAAATTCATGCCAAATAGATGAAATTCTTCTTTATTTGACTTGAAATTTCAACTACAAGGTTACTAACACAAATCCAACGAGCCAATCACAAATTTGAATTAATTTCACAAATTATAAGACCCATTTGTTGTTCTTCAAGCTTTCTCAAGCTTATCAATGGAGTTTTCAACTTTTTCAATACCCACCATCACCCTTTACATTAATGCATATCATACCTCCTCTTTGAATCTAACTAACACAAACAATGGTTTCAACTTTTAAAATAAAAAAGACTAAGAATTTAGGAAAATAGGGGCTGAAAAAAGAAATTAATGAGGGAGTTTTGATTTGTTGCAAAGAGGAAAGTAGGTTGAAGAAGAAAAAGAAAGTGTATGACGAGTGATTTCGAAGAAAAGAAAAGAATGAGTATGGTGAGTGATTTTGTTGAAGAACAAGAGAAGAAAGTTTAGGGTTAGGGATGAGAAGAGTGTTGGAGAAGAAGAGAAATTGGGGTGGAGTGGGAGTGGGTTAATGAAGAAATAAGTTTTTTTTTGATAAAAAATAATATTTTAAAATAAAATATAGTGTATTTACGTGCTTGAAAGCGAGTGTATTCACACATTTCCCAACTCAACAATATTTATGCCACATAGATTTGGACATTTGGTCAATGGTCAGAGGGATTTCAAATATTGTGTTTTATTAAGTTTAAAGGTCCAGTTGATAAAGCATAGAGTAAAAGGATTCAGAATACAAACGCATACAAATATAAGGTTCTATCGGACCGTTACGCCAAAAGATTCAAACACTTTGCTTCAAAAAGTGGGCCCTTTTGGCTTCGGACTCATGCTTCTCTGCTCCTAAGCACTTATCCTTAATACGCGATTATTCTGTATGTCGTTTTAAACACCAATCAGCTGAAACATTTCATAAACTAGCAAAATAGGAATTACCGTCCAATCACCAATGTATTCTCATTTTGGTTTGTTCAAAAAAGGATCTATATACTGAGGTCTATAAGGTTCATAAGTTACAAAAGAAATAAAAAGGTTAGTTACTAAACAATTATCAATCTCTGCAAAATCCAGGAGTACATGACTTTTGATGACATTAATAAAGCCTTTCAATAATGCTAATTACGCAATTCTTTTGCCTTTTTGTCCAAAATTACTTCTGCTTTTCTTTTCTTGCTTTCACCTACTAGCCTCTTAACGTATGAAATATATCCCTCCACGTTAAACTTCCTCTTGCAACCTGCGTAGTTCATGTACCTGATTTTCCCAAATACCGGGCGCTCTCGCCAACCCTGAAGGCCAAACATGAAAAAAAACTCAGTTGCAGTCTCCAAGCATACAAAATGTGGTATAACATTGTTTTCACCAAAGTTACAAGCTTTCATAACCTTAAAATTTGTTTATTTGGGAAAGTGCTTGTTATAGATCAGAATCTTCAAAAATGTTGTCTGTACTCGTGTTGGATCATCCAAAAATGCAATGCACTATTTTTGGAAGATCTGACAACTCAACCCGTCAACATTTTTGAAGTGTTCAAACAACATTAAGCATGTTGCAGTAAGAACCTGGTCGTGTACGCCACATATTGACCACATGCATCCAACATAACCACTAGGATCTCTACCATCTATATGATACTGCAAAACAATAAGATTTCAGATCAGAAATCTGATGCATCTCTAAAAAATGCAATCTTTTAGTGCAGAGAGATTAGATTACCTTATCATTTAAATATATTGTGATAGCCAGAGCTTCTTCTGGTCCATTTGTCCATTCGAGTATCTTTTTAGCCCAATACATCCTGCATAAAAATTTGAAATCTCGAACTTAGGGAAACACAACAATAAATTTCTGTCTTTTCCTTTTGCTTGTTCTGTAAAATTTTGCAACCTTATTCATGCTTGCTAGGGAAGAGAGAAGTATAATTCAATGATGCAGAAGACCATATTATAATGCATCGGGCGGAGTCACTGAGCAGGATAAACATGGAGAAGTATTACTTGCCTCATAAAACCATGCATTTTTCCATAATGAACCATCTCTAATTGGGAAGCATTCCAAAGCTGAGAAAAACACAAAACAATTAACAAGTTGGAAAATATGTGAGGAGGATCCTGCTATAAACCTAAGAGCAACAGGTGAAATAGCAGGGCCATGCTAAAATCTTCGAATCAGATCGATAACTCTTCACTCACTACCTAATATTATCACTCTTTTGACACTTCTGGTTAATGCGAGAATAAGATGTAAAGGTAACTTACAGGGTCTGCAGTTTGCGCCTTCTCCAATTGCTCTCGCCTGCAAAAGACCATATTCACTTCCAACTTCAATACCATATAAAGAGTAAATACTAGCATCTTACAACAAACTTTCTGTTAAATCTTCAAAAAAATTCTTATGAATTCATAGAGATTTTTTTTTCTTTTTATAACAAGGGAAACCCGCAGCCGCTATCCTTTGGATGCACACAGGGTAAAACCCCCGCTCCTATGCAATAGCTTGCAAACCACATAGGAGAGGTAACCCACACTAGGCAAACCCCTTGCTTTCGCTGGCAAGGGGTTTCGAACTTGAGACCTCCAACATGGAAGTCCCAAGCCCAAATCACTGGCCACCCCGAAGAGATTTGACGAACAGATAGTTAAGAATCTTATTTTTTTCTTGGTTAATGTAGATCTACTGAGAAAACAAATGAAAGCATTTAACTCACGTGTATATATGTTCTCGTTTATCAGATGCATGTTCCATTAAGGTTTTACGCGCCCATTCCCATGCACCCAGTAATGAATCATATTGAGGCTCGTAATAGCAGAAGTTATCAGAAAGCTCTCTGCGCACAATCATTTCCTCCAGAAATGTGTCAACGGCCTGCATAAGCAACAATCAACCATAAGCTTTACATCAGGATACTGATAATCGATAGTAAATCACGAGGAAATATAAAACCTAATGAAAATCAAGAGGATATACTAAAAGTTCAAAATATGTTTGAAATACTGCACAAGAGCAGAGCTAACTTATCAACTAATTCTATAGACTGAAGAAAGGATTTCATATTAAGCAGAATTATAGCACAAATAGAATGTAGATAGACATATACGATTCCACGACCTGAGTATAATTTTTCCGAACTTTGTTTGCTTCTAAAGCACATCTCTGTGCAGATATCTGCCCAAAGTGTAAATAAGGAGAGAGGCCAGAAAGTGCTTGGGGTTTCAGAGGGTTGTTCCGGTCCGTTGAATAAGTCTTCAACCTGGTAGTCAGGAACCCTTTTTTACTTCCCATTAACACTTCGAATGCAGCGTCTTCACCTGGTTCGCACCATTCAAGTTCAGGAACTTCTGCTCCTTTCCTGGTGCAATGGTCAATTTATAGCATATGTAGTCTAAAAAATATATAAATCACAAGATTGTTAGACCAGCGCGAATATGTTACCTTACAACATCTGCAATTATTTTTGGCCAATCTATCGGAGGGTTTGAAGAAGACCATTTTATCTTAGGAGGCTCTATTGCAGGCAATTCAATCAGATACTCAGGAAGCAGCTTATTTATTTTACCCCGTAGCGTTCTAGCACTGTATTCCAATTTAGCTGATGCCACCCAAAGAGGAACAATGTTGTGTGCATCAACCTCATGTACTGTCACTGATTCATCCACCCTCTCACAAATTTTTTCTTTCCAACTCCTAACATCCCTCAACGGTGAGAAATCTGTTACCAGAAGAGAAGCGCCACATTCTTTAAGAAAGTTGGGAATTGTGTCTATAGCTTCTCCCTGTTCAAGACAAGCCATTGCATAACTAGCTTAAAAAGGACTACTAACAAACAAGGACAAGAAAAGAAAAGAAAACATATTGAGAATGTGCCATCATAGAGATCAATACAAGGGTTACTTTAGGAGTTTCAGCGCAAAATCATGGGAATATTTATGTCTACAAGCATATACGTATGGGAAATGGAGCAATGAAAAATGAAATGAAACACAATGTCATATTTGATCATAACTAATCAGCCAAATCGATTGAACAGTAAATCCCAAAACTAGTTGGAGTATTTGGCCATATGAATCTTCAATACCTATGCCACTCACACTCATTTCATTCTAATACTGCTTCGGGTTCTCCAAAAATAGAGGCTATATAAATTCCACATTCTCCCTTCTTTGTAAGTATCTAGCAATACTAATTTATCTAAATGCTCTTTAATCTAGTCGTCTTAGATATGTCATGTCGAAATCTCAATAAAGAAAAGAGGCATTCTCTTTTAAAACGGACCAAAAAAGAAAGTAACACTAACAAATTGAAACAGAAGGAGTAAATAACAACACAAATATAAGTGCAAAATGAACATTGTATAAGCAATGCATATTTGTGCATGTAAGCTGGCTCGGACATGTAAATACCGATTTCGTTTACCTGAAATAGAAAAAACGGAATTTGAAGAGTACTTTGGAGGTTCCCCTGAAGCTTCTCAAGGCCTCTAAGCATAAACCCTAACTGTCTAGCTTTAGCACCTAAAAACTGATCGAACAAATTGAAAGCAATAGCTACAGGTACATTTGCCTTGTTAGCTTGATCAACGGCGTGGATTAACGCCCAGTTATCTCTTATCCGTTGATCTCTAAACATCCAATACACCACCGGTCCAACCAACGGTCCTGATCCTTGCCTCACAACCCGGATCCGACCCGACTGAACAACTGGAATTGCGTTAGCCATGGCGGAACACGGCGAACAAAAACAGTGCTAACTTGCGCCGGACGGAGAAAATGCGTAGGTTAACGGAGTATAGTGGAGAGCTTCGTGTTTTGGTTCCGTACAGGTACAGTTGAGAATTAATGGAGGGAAAATGAAACAGTTAACGGTTGTGGTATTCGAATGAGACACGTAATGCTTTCTGATTGGTTAGATTTTGGGCCGGGTCAGTAGGAAAAGCATTAAAACTAAAAAAAGTATGGGCCATATATCATAGGAATAGCCCAATATTTGTACCTCTTGATTGGATTTAAGATTCAAAGTTTACGAGTTTCTACAATTGCCTACAAATTACTATCTAATTATAAGATGAGATTCATAATCAAATATAGGTAAGTGTTTAGTAAATTTCTTATTATATATATACGATATGATATAAATAAAAGTTATTGAATTTCATAAAATTATAAGTTGTACTTTACATCTGCCATTAACTCTACTTGCGGTTATAATCTTTGACACTTCATAATTCTTTGATTGACGGTTAAATTTACAACTTGAACATGTGATAGAAGATTATTAATCTACTATTTTAATAAATTTTTAATTAATATTATAAAAAAAAAATCAGTAGTAATTTATTAAATAAGTGATCTGATCATATAAATATTTTTATACACGATCAATACGTACATATAACACTATTGGATAAGTGTTTTGATACATGAATGTTGGCAATAAGAAATTAATTAAAACCACGTTTCAATTAGTTGAAGCAAATGATGAAGGCTAAAAGCTATCTACTCTCTTTTTTCTCCCTTTCTTAGCGCTTAATCAACCATTATTTGATTAATTATGACTCTTTTAAACTTCATCTGTTATCTTAATTTATTATTCAGTTACTCACAAGCGTAAAGATTAATCACCAAATCCCAAACTAGTTGCTACAATTAATTAATTAATTATCAATTGGTATATTGAGCAACATTATGGTCAAATACAATGTCACATGTTAATAATTAAGAATACTATAGAAAAAGTGGGCTGCTAAGGGAAATAATGTGGACCTAATTAAACTTAAAATACAGACAACAACTTTTTGGGGTAAGCAACCCACTAAATCTTGGATTTGTACACCAAATCTCCTTTAAATATCTTCTTGATGAAAAAGACAATTATTTCCATCACATAATGATGTAATTAATTGCCATCCTACATTTCTTGTAATTGTACGTACAACTTTAATTTGCCTTGTCATGCTTATTGAATAGGTGCTTTACTTGAACAAACGAAAATCGGAAATTTTGTTAAGAGTATTTAGGATTCAAGATATATGTATGAAAAATAACTTTTTTTTTATCTATATACTTTGTATAACTTTCTATATACATAGTATATTTTTTCGATAATGTGTTTGATCGACAACACTTCCTTCTATATAGCTACGTTGCTGCTTGAGTTGGGTCTGTTGGAAAATATCTCTTTTATCATCTTATTGTGGGATAAGATTGCATACACATCACCTCCTCAAACTTCATTGCGGTGTTAGATACTCACAGTGAAGCTAGACTAGTCCGGAATAGCGCGGCGTAAAGCTCATTTAACGATGTGTGTACTGCGTGACACTGAATATAATTTTTTTTCATACTTAATAGCTCAAACTTGTTACGTCTAATTAGAGTAGAAGAATTTCAACTATCCAATCACCGACATATATACATACTCAAAAATAATTAAATCCTTGTCTTTGCAGATAGTTATTAAATTTAATTCCACTAGACGTAAAACAAGTATCGTTAAGAGTTTTTCTCTTTATAAAAAAAAATACTGAAATTGTTATTGATGATTTTTGGTACTCCACGTATCCCATTAACATTGGAATTATTTCTAAATTAAATTAGATAACATATATATTTATTAATACAAGCATTAGTAATTGATTCACTTAAATTCGTGACATATAAATATATATAAATATAAATATAAATTTTACAGAAATAACTTCATTATTATTTTATGGCTTGCTTTCAAAAAGAGTACTACCCCACTATAAATACTGGCCTCATGTTAGTACTCTACGTGTATAATTATGCACCTATACATAGTTTAATAAAAGGAATAATAAACCATAAGTATGACCTAAGCCAGAAAAAGTATTTTAAGCCTAAAAATAATGGGCACTCCATTTAATTTTTCATAAGGGTAAATATACCCCCCAAAAGTAAGCAAAAGTGGATCTGCATGTATTTGTCAACCTATATCATTAAACTAATGCTAGAGCTACATACGTAAAAAAATAAAAATACTACTACAAGCATTGAAGTGTTAGATAAAAACGTTTGAAAATTGTGCACCAATAAAATCGAATTCAAAATTTAAAATTTATAAAATATTATAACTTTTTCAAGTTAATAGTATTGCAATAATAAATGAATTTATAATTAAATATTTTATTAGGGTTTTTTTTGGTGTGGAATGTGATATATAAAATTATTTCATAGATTGTGATATCTCATTTTAGTTATCTGATCACTATATATATATATAACTTATCGAACTATTGTCGCATAAATTGTGAAATAAATTATCTCAGAATTAATTAATACCCTAGGAAAACGGATGACAAAATATTCTTATATTATATTTCAAAATTATTATCTTTTATCTCCCATATCAAACGACTCATTAAAGTTTGAGTTATCTTACTCATTGGAAAATAAATTGAAATTAATATTGTACTTAATAATAAGATAAAATAGATATGAAATAATAAATTATTTCTTGATTTTTTACATTCAACAAATAAAAATTATTCACTATACATATATAGAGAATTTGACCATAATTTGTTGAATTTACGTGAACTCGTAACTAGACCTCTAGATCCACCCTAGTCCTTTAATTAACGATTAAAAAAGAACATGATTAATGTTTAATCAAGAACGTGGAGTGGGGTATAATTAGGAGAAAAAGGAAGATGAAGAATTTAAGTGTAGTAGGAGTATTAATTACAATAATGATAGCAACTTAGATGGGAAATTAATATAGGCCAAATAGCAGTAATAATTTGGTCTGTTGTTCTGTGAAAGCTCTATTTTAACTAAAAAAATTAGTATTTGAATTTTGAACTACCATGTTCCTCTATGAGTATGTCTCCCTCCAGTACGTTCCACAATAATATTAATTTCTTTAGGAGAAAATGCTTGACATCGTAACAGTAAAAGTTATCGCCGTATGATAAAATAGCATGGATTTAGATCGTGAATACAATGTAAAACGCATAAGATATGTAGACAATATAATACTATTATTTTTGTTTCAAGGAGAAATACATATTTTTTTTATATTTTAGAACAAGTTAACTTAAATTTTGTCATTTTACGCAAAGAACTTTTTTCTTGAAAAATAGGTTTGATTGCAACTTCAAATAAAATGACTTGAAGAAAAATTTCATAACAAATAAACATAGTGATGGATTTTAAATAGTCACACAAATGTTATGACATATTTAGAATATATATTTTCTTTTATATAGTCACATAAATATTAATCAATAAGTTATGATAAAATAATTAATTTTAATTTTGAGTTCGATTTTATACATAATATAACCACTAGAAATTAAAATGAGTACCTAAAAATAATGGTCATCTCATAATCTCTTTGACTGTTCAATCAGGGGTTGCTTGGTATCTCCATAAAAATTATTCTCTCATAACTTATATATCTATTAGAATTATGCGCAAATTTTCAAATTATAAATCAAACATTGTATTTCTTTTATACATAAATAACTTACCTCCTAAATAACTACTGAATATGATATTTTCTATACAAAATTTAATTTATACTTAACTCATCTCTGAATCAGCTACCGAACGACGTATCAATAACTACTTTTTTTAAGTGTTGGTGGAAGATGGGTACTCACAAATGTAAGATAAAAATGAATGTAGTGAAGGGCCATTTAGTGGAATTGTGTAGTGTTATAGTATGTCTATGGTCCCAAATGTCCAACATGTGATTTGTATTTTTTTTTTCACTTTGAGGTTGTAAATGGTTATTCAATCACAATCAAACTTAGGACCATGATGCCCAGAACCCTGGAACTGTCCTTAATTTAAGCTAACATAACATGGACTTCTTCCATTCAATTCCATTTTGAAATGATGTTGTATCCTCTAATTTGTTTTTTTTGTCCTCCTCAACCACCCCATAGTATTAGTCGCTAATAAGGTAAAAGTTCAGAATATTTTAATAAGTCAGAAGTAAGGTGTGTCCGATATGGAGAGCGGTTATTAAATTCTTTATAAGATATTTTTTCAAAGGAAAACAAGCTTTTAAAAATGAAGAAAATGACTTCTTCGATATAAGCAGAAAAAACAAGTTCTACAAGTGATATTCTCACGTTAATTGTGTCACATTCACCCTCTAACACATCTTATCTTCACTCCTCACCCACACCCGAGGTGAATTTGAAGTTCAACTCTATGGGTTCATTTAAAAAGATTTTTGGCATTGAACTCATTTTATTTTAAAGTTAATTATAGGTTCATATCTAGTATTTATTATAATTGTATTGAATTATGCTCCATTCCGAAAGTTATCATGAGTTCAATTAAATCTGTACCCATAAGGGTATATACGTTTATGCCTATAGTACCATTATCTTTTATAATGTTTGTCTAGATTGTATATAAATAGAGTGATTATAATATTTGAGGACATTGGCTATATTATCCAAAACTCAACTGCTTTTTAATTTTTTTCAAAATTAATTCTTCTATATATAAAATTCAGATAAACACATTACTTATCAAAAATATATTATCAGCCTTATATAGATATAAAAAAAAATATGGACCATTTTTAATAGTACTATAGTAGGTCTGCCATATTATACACGTGAGATTCCATAGATTGAATCTTTTTATCTCAATTTATTATTCTTCAATTTAAATATATTGCAAGCCCCACCAATTCCGTTGCCCTTTTCTTTTCAGATAAAATTACAAAAATGATATAATAAATTAAAGACGGATCAAATGACTTCTCTCGTAGAAGTAGAAAACACAAGTTCCACCAATATCATTCCAATTAATTGTGTCCTCTTTATCGTCCAACACACTTCATCTTCATCTCATTTTGTAAAACTCAACAAGGACACACCACATCTCTACCTCCAACCATCACTTTCAAATATTTATTTATATTACAAATAAATATTTTTATTTATATATCAAACATAAAAATAAAATAAAAAAGAGTTAAAAAGTAGAAGAAAAGAAAAAGAGCTTTTTAAATACTAATTGGGAACGTAATGAAGACGAAAGAAAGTGGTTGGTCCCAATAATGTCACAAGGCACAAATAATACTGCACCATGTGAAACAACAGTATAAATTAAACTATATATAATAAAGTATATTGTAGTACTATTTATCCGTATCTTTTCTTTTTCCTTAAGAATCTATCTCACTGTAATCCTTTTTTGCCTCTTATATATCTTTTTTATTTTTATATTAAAATTAATAAAAAAAGACTTCAAAAAATGTCCATGAATATGACCTCACAAAACCAATTTACTTATTTTGTACTAGGAAATAAATTGTTGGACCATTATGGATAGAAAAGACATGTGATTCTCAAATTTATCCTTCTTTTATTGGGTAAATATCTAACTTTTTAAGAGGATCAATCTGAAACTCACAAGGTAAAGGGTATGTTCAGTACAAAAGGAAATGTTTTTTTTTTTTTTTGATAAAATAAGCGGATTCCTTACCTATTTTTTTGTGTTTGGAGTGTAAGTAAAAAAAAATATTATTTTTCTTTATTCTAATTTGTTTATCTTACTTGTTTAGTCTGTTTTATAAAGAATGTATCTTTTTTTTTTTTGATAAATCATTATTTTAATTTTCCATATGATATGTTCAAAATCACAAGATTCAAAAGTATTTTTTTACTTTCTAAAACATTGTGTCAAGTCAAAATCAAACAAAGGTAAAGGATGTGTTTGGTACGAAAGAAAAATTTCCCCATAAAATAAGCGGATTTCTTACTTATTATTTTGTGCTTGATCGTAGTTAAAAAAGAATATTTCTCTCCATTTTAATTTGTTTTTCTTACTTTCCTTTGATTCTTGTTTTAAAAAGAATGTATATCTTTAATTTTTGGCAATTCAATTTTTTTTAACTTTCTTAAATTCCGTGTCAAATCAAAATTAGGCAAAAAAATTGAAACGTAAAAAGTATCATAATCAAGATAAATAGAGGTGTGGGCGGGGATAGGAGTGTCAAGTGTGGGGTGGTGGTCGGGAGCGACAGAGGTGGAGTGAAAATGAGATGTGTGAAGGATGGCAAATACACAATCAATATAAAATATTATTTTTAAAGAAAAAAATTAGAAATCTTTTGTTTTTTATCAAAATTATTTTTAGAAAATATTTTCCACCAAAAAGGTGCAAAAGAGAGGAAAAAAAGGTGTAACTTGTAAGTCAATTTTTCTTCATAATCATCTCTAACTTATAAGTTCATATCACTTTTTAACCAACAACTTATTATTATTATTATTAATTCATTACCCATCTTTTATACAACCATATTTCATCAAAATACCAGGTTTGCTACTTTTTTTTTTGGAATATAAACTCTCTCATGCGATAGATTCAACTCAAAAGATATTAAGGAATCAATCTCGAATTATCAATGTGAATAACCATTCTCCAAACTAACTAAACCATTTCGAACGACCGTTTGCTACTATTGTTACTTAATATCATGCTAATAAATATTTTCCTCTTCAATTAATTAAATACCGACAAACATCTTTTAGGAATTTCGAAAAATAATCACACGCCCTTAATTCATTTGACTCAACAGAAAAAAGGCATTCAAATTAGTTGAAAATTCATTTTCAACTTTTTTGACATTAATTTATTTCAAGTGATTACTGATTATTTTTTTCCTTCCAAACTAGCCGTTTTATCGATGGAAAAATAAATAAAATAAATACAAAAGAATACGATACATGTTATGTAAAGAGTAGGTAGAGAAAGAAATGATTAAAAGGGAAAAGAGAAAAAAAGGAAAATGATTACAAAGGCAAAGAATCTTGTAGAAAAGGGATGAAATATTTGTCGTCCTATAACAATGATTATTCTACCTCTTTATTAGTATTATTATTTGGCTCACTTTATTTATCTTTTAAAAAACTTTGGATAAAAATTATAAGTATAGGGAAGCATAACCATAAACGTTTGAACATGAGTTGTAGTAGAGTGATTAGATTCCGTCATTTTTGTTCAGAAGGTTTTGAAGTATCGCTTTTAGAAATGAGTCGTGTAAAGCGTGAATTCATATTTAGTCGAATTTTAATACGAACATCAAAAATAAAAAATTGAGCAGAAAAAAAAGTTTGAAAGATACAATTTTCAAAATAGAATAGTGAATATATAGTTTGGTGAGCAGTCTGCTTTAGAGTATTTGGACTAAAGCTTAACTAAACCTTGCCGACAGGAATTTCTGTCTCTCCACTTAAATCTTTAATCACTAATTTTAAAATAATAATTAACACCCTACCTTACCCTACCCCCAACCCACCCCACAAATTAGAGCTAGTACCATATACACCTTTTTAGCTAACCTCCCCACCCCACTTTTCTAACTTTTTCTTGAGTTAATTATATCATATTCGAATTTCACTGATTCGATAATTTTAAATTCATCCCAATCAACTCACCACAAGAATAAAAGCACTTTCTATAGGAAAATTCTTTACTTATAGAGCTTAAACTCGAGTCTTTTGACTAGATATTTAATCTATCTTGTATGATTTTTGTCTAAACATATATTTAGAGGATGAAAGATTTTAAAGTAGATTGCCCATTTATATTAAATAGACAAGATTGTCAAAATATTGAATTTATTTTATTTTAAAGTGTGATTGGATGGCATCGATATATCAATACTGATTCTATTGGAGCTTTTCTTATCCCAACCCTCACCATACTTGTTTTCTTCAATTTAATCATATGATATTCGAATTTCACTTACTCGTATATTTTAAATTCATGTTGTAGTTCACGACATGATTTAAAACTGAAAGATTGCTTATTTTCAAGCTCGAATCATCACCATACTCATCGGTGGTCTTTTTTGTTATTTTGTTCTACTTCTACTTATTTTCACCCAACCCATAAAAGTATAGCACAAAATATTGAACTTTTATATAACTATCTTATGAGTTAAACTTAAATTAAAGCAATAAAGTAAAATAATTTAGTTTTATAAGATAACTGCTCGATTTAAAATAAAAAATAGATTCAATACAATTCAACATAATCTAAGAAATGATTAACATAGAATTGTTTTCATTGAGCATCTGCTATCTCCCACCAACACAAGTATTGTATAATTAACTCGGAATGTTTACATTAATTAGATGGTGGTCACTGTGAATTTTTCTTTTCAACATTGAAATTTGAACACTATGCTGCACTCTCAATATTTTGCTTTAAATGGTATAAGCATCATTGTATAAGATTTTGCCATATAGTTGCCTATGGTTAAAAGTACTAAGCATATAGAAAAAGAAGCATTGTACCAAAATCAATCAACAACCTCCTTTTAACCCCACCAAAAAATGATAGTGAAAAAAAAAGGAGAAAAAGGAAATATGCCTTTTATCTCCACATATAGTGCTATCATACTAAAGTTTAACATGAAAAACAAAGAAGATAAGTTCCCTAAAAACACCATAAAATGTGTTTACAACAGTTGTTGTGTGGTCATAGAATCTCTTTTTGGTAGCTTAATCGTAATCCATCATTTTGGACCAGGTTATCCCAAGATTATAATCCCACATTCAATCCAAACGTTCGTATAACAAAGTTAGAAATTTCAGCCATAACAAAGTAAGAGCCTGGTTTCGCGGAAGATGGCATTGAAACATGTCACCACTTTTCAAGAAATGGAGATTTTTGTTCTAACATTTTTCCCAAGAGCTTTCCAAGAATTCTGAACCAAGGGTCTATAGGAAACAGCCTCTCGACCTCACCTTTGAGATAGAGGTAAGGTCTGCGTACACTCTACCCTCCTCAGACCCCACTGTGTGGGACTACACTTGGTATATTGTTGTGGTTGTAGCTTTCCAAGAATTGCTTGATACCTTTAGACTATAGATGGAAAGCAAGTAAATGTCACATATCAAGCATGAGAATATAGTTCTTTCACTGTTCATGAATACAATGGTAAAAGTGAAGTCAATGAAAATGTGGGAGGTGCCAAGTTAAATCAAATTCTAAGAATATAAAGATTACTATTACCAAATTATGATGAATGCATCATTTGAAAGTAAAAACAACGGATAAAATTAAACTATTACCAGGTAATGATGTTTTTTCATTAATGAAAGTCATCCGGTAACCAGCAAAATTAGTCAATCTCCGTTGCCATGTCGCTATCAAGCATCTCTCTTGTGTTGCTTCATGCCGACAGTATTCTTCAACTTTGGGTCCTCTCACAACTTTTTCACAATCATCCAATGACCCTGCATGAACATCACAAGTTAAGAAAATGTTTTAAGTGAGAAGTTACCTAAAGTGAGAAGTTACTTAAATCAACTTTTTCTTTATCCCAAAACAACAACCATTTTTTCAAAAGACTTCCACTTCTTTCATGGTGGGGTTGCCAAGAGTCAGTTGTTGGAAGTGCTCTTACAGCTATAAAGATTGATCAAATGTCCTTGACAAAAAGGGGTTGTTGCTAAAGCTAGCAAAACCTTAGTTGCATAGTTTACATTAGACTGAAACAACCTCAGTCCTTTTATCTGAAAATGTTCAGGTGAAATCGTTTCCATAATATCCTCTTCATCTGTGATCGAACGGTTTTTCCAACCAATCAATAGCTTCTTACCATGGTCTATCCAGAGTGACTAGACCTTGTCAAATACTTCTGAATCAAGAAATAAGCATTGCACTTAAGTCATACTTCAGTTGGTAAATAATAATGAGTTGAAATAGTCTTCCTTTTTTTAATAACCGTGGAGGTCGGGATGGCTTTGAGCGCATCTCGACTAATTCCACGGGATATCTATCACCTCCCACCAACAATAGGTACCAGTTAACTCTGTCCACCAAGGCTAGGACAAATGAAAAGAAATCTCCTAGTGTGTTTTGTGTCTAGTAGAGTTTGAACCTGAGATCTCATGATTCTCAACCCACTTCATTGACCACTAGGATACTGAGTTGGATTATTACTCAGAACAAAAAAAAGGAAGCATCTAGTATTCAAGAACACAAATAAAAAAGAGGGCAAAAGTAAAGTAGAGAATACTAAAGAGGTCGAAAACAAATACTAAATGATAAGAAGTTCTAACTGGTTAAAATAGCATGTTAACAAGCCAACGACAACAGTAATAGCTCTTCACAACTGTAGAATCTCAACAACTAGGGGAAAAGCACTTATTGCTCATACCAGACCTTGCCGGAATGATATTGAGAGCGTGGATTGACACAAGATTGCAGCGGAGAGGTATGGTATAGGCACAGAACCTTCAGCAGAATCTCATCTGTAATAATCTTCCAAGTACAGAATCTCCATGCAATGTTGCATTTGTTAACCAGCTGACATCTATCAACGGAGTCTGAAGAACTGACCATTGGATGCAAATTTATCATGAGAATAAGACCATTCAATGAATCATTTTAAAGGATTAGTTTTGTATAAAACTAACTTCCGGCTCAGCATTAGACAAATTCTACCATTGAAGTAAGACGAGCAAATTTCTGTCATGACTACTGCGAGGTAACTAAACCGGATATAACTAAATAATGACTGTAAAGCTTTAAGGCAAAAACTGAACGAACTTTCATCAAATTAATAGGATCTATCAAAGAGTAAAATTTCTGATCTTACAAGAACGGGAAACAAAAACCTTCCCCTCCACATATATTATGAATTCCAAACTACCTAAGAATAAAAGCAGTACAATACTTCTGTCCTGCAACTTCTCTCAATCAGCTCTGTGTAACCAAGCAAGAAGCCACTGTGTTCATACCGCAGATTATAAGACTGAACTCTGCTTATGCAGAATCAATAATCTTCCATATCCAAGAGCACTACGAAAATTCTTCTTAAGATTAAAAAGTGAAAGCACGTACCACAGTGCGGAAAGAATTTCATTTCTCCAGGAAAAAATTCCTACAGTTGTAGTCATAAATAAGAAAAAGGAACACTACACAGAGGATGTATCAACAAAAACCTCATTTAGCACATCATCCTCACTGTTTGCCAGGGAAAAGAGCTCAGCATCTTTATCTTCATCACTAGAACAATCCCTCCTTTGAAGCTTTGAGTGAGCGGCAATAAATATCAATTTCTGAGCCTTGTCCATTCCCACTCTTGAATGAGAATGGGCATTCACCCATTTCAAGACAGACCAGTTGCACTTAAAACCGCATGAACTTGCACGAAGGACGATTAGCCTAACTGCCACTTTGCCAAGTGACTTAAATTCAGTGAGGTGAGTTTCCCACACAAGTCTACTACTTTGCGGATTTGCAATCTTCATCTTTCCAGTGCTGGGATCCCTTTGCTTCAATTGTACAGCTTGAGCGTACACAGGATCAAGTCCTTCAGTTCTCCATTTCATAAGCTCCATTAATGCAATGTGAGCTTCATCCCTAGACACAAGCCGGGTAATGAGCTTGTCCACGTCTTTCTCTTGCTCCGGTGTCAAACATTTAAACGGAGGCAAGTACTTGCCACTAGTGTCTCTAATCAGATAGAGAGGGTCAAGTATAAATGCGGCAGCCCAGGCAGGATGATAATTCTTGTTGAATCTCCTTTCAATTACTTTCTCTACAGGTCCTTCTGCAACGTGAAACTTCGAGCACCAATCCTTCACTTTCACCCTAAGCTCCTCCCAAAGAGGAAGGCACTGCCCTACACGCGGCTTCTCTGTTTGGATATCCTGTGTCATTGACTTAATCAGTTTTACCAGTGAATGCACTGCTTCCAGTTCATTCCAAAAATGTGGGCTCCTCATCATCTCTTCGAGATCCCTAGCAATTTGCTCTTCCATAGACAATATCTTATAGGATTCATCCAACAATACTAATTGAAGTGCTCGAGCTGAGCTAAGAATATCCTCCACTAACGTGTACACAGGTCCAAAATCTGATCTTTCATAACCACGCAACGGTACTCTCAGTAAACCAGCATGCCCATACTCCTGCAACTGATATTTGTGAAAACTATTTCGAACTTGAGACTTATTATTAACGAAATTCGCAAGTTTTAAACAATTTTCAGTTACATTCTTGAACAAAGGAAGCTCCTTACCAAAATCCTTAACCAAACTATTAAAGGCTTCATACTGACAAGAAACATTAACCATCCAATGATGCTGATCCTCTAAGTTCCTCAAAGCCTTGGCCTTAAACTTGTCTGCAACTATACCTACACATTGGTGCAAATTGTTCCCACATATTTCAGAAATGGTCTCCATAAAAATCTCCTCTGCATATTTCGAATGCACGTATCCACTAGTGAACACTGCTCTTCTGAACACACTGGTCCCATTGGGAAGATTCACAGACAAATTAACCAAATTTTCTTCACCAACATGCCCATAATTCTTTGACTTCCAACCATCGGATGCAATCTGAAAGAACATAGCATCTCGAATTTTCGCCTCCGATTCAACCTTTGCTTCCTCATACTTAGCATCTAGCCTTGAACCAGCAAAATCCCTCCTTGACAATGGTGGCAAACCAACTTGGTTTAAGAAAGCTTTAAACTTTGGATGCTCAAGACTCGAAAACGAGACCGACCCACAACATTCATACACCCAATCAGCAAGATAATCAAGTGCAGAATCAATTTGGGATTTGCTTAATGTTGGACCAGGTGATGCTTTAGGACTTTTTAGCTTCTTCACACTATCTTCCAACATAGCTAAAGCACCTAAATCCTCTTTACCACCTGACAACATCAAATGCTGCTGCCCATACACAGCACTACCACCACCACTTCCCGGCGTACTTCCACCAGTACCAGCGGCAGTGACAATTGAGGTAGCCATTGAAACACCAGGGGAATAGGCTAACTCTACTGCAAATCTTGTTGGATCAACAATAGCTAAAGGTGGAACTTGATACGACGTCGTCACACTCCCTCCAACCCCAACCCCACCATTACCGCCACAACTTGAACTACCCCCACGTACGCCACCCCCACTACCGGAAGAGCTCCGTTTACGATGATTCTGCTGCTGCTGCTGATGTGACGGAGTCGGAGACACCGGCGACAAGGCGACGGTAGTTGACGGAGAAGGCGGCACTGACGAAATGGGTTTTGCAACAGAATTGAAATTGGGACAAGTCCCTCTTTTGAGATGTTCAGAAGCAGTTCGTGAAGGGTTTGAAGCAGAGAAAACAGCGTCGCATAAAGAACAACGAAGCTTGACGGCTTTAGGAAGTCCAGTATCAGAATTCTGAACCAAAATCGGCTCAAGGTGAGCCCAATACCAAGCCCCTTTCCCTTTTACAGCTTTAGTCCGTACCATCACCAACCCTTCATATCTCTTATGCACTGCCTTAGCATTAAGTTCATCGGCTGAGCCGCCGCCGCCGCCGCCGCCGCCAACACCAACGCCGACGGTCGATTCCACAGTAGCTAAAGCAGTAGTTGTATTTGGAGCAGACGCCATTTGTTAAATACCAGAAAAGCCCCTATAATTATTAATGTATGATGATTTTCTTTTTGCTGAATCCTTATGAAATCAAAATGCAAAAGCTTTATGTAAATTTGGTGTTTTCAAGGGGCATTTTGTGAATTCATTAGGCATGCATTTTCATCCGGGGAATGTCTCCGGCAAAGGAGGAAAATTGGGTGACGGCCGGTGGTCCATGAGAGACTCCGGTAGAATCGGAAGAGAAAAGTTTTTTTGGATTATAGTGGTCCTAAGTCATAGTGTTTGGTTTTTGCCACGTTTCTTACCCCGGTTGATGGGAAGTTTCGAGGAGTTTTAAGATTACTGAGAGACAGGAAGAAAGTTCCGGGCCGGAGTTTCGCCGGAAACGGTGCCGGAGAAGTAGAGAGAGAGTGAAAAATAGT
The DNA here is from genome assembly GCF_000226075.1 of Solanum tuberosum. Taxonomy (NCBI): domain Eukaryota; kingdom Viridiplantae; phylum Streptophyta; class Magnoliopsida; order Solanales; family Solanaceae; genus Solanum; species Solanum tuberosum. The sequence continues at coordinate 332,661 of NW_006239374.1, read as the reverse complement.
GAGAGAAAGAGAGTGAAGATGATGAGAATAGGCTTTGGTCTTAACAGAGAAGGCGCCTGTTTACTGTTTGACGAATGGAACCTTCTAAGTTTTAACATTTAAATATTTTTAAATTATTTTATTAATTATTACTATGTAAAAATAATTTAATTGTGATAAATTCAAATTACAAATTATATGGATAGAACAACATGGAATTATCATGAAATTCCTACTCATATTTAGCATAAATATAGTGTGACTCGTGAAAATAGAATAGATATATTACACAAAATTGAATAATTTAAAGTAAAATTTCAATATTTACATTACTATAATTTTATCTATTGATTTAAAACCAATGAATTTATTTAATAGCATAGTCATATACAATGAACATTTTTGTCAGAAACTATATTGGGTATGTATAAAAAATATTCATAAAAGTATTACCTTATATACATACATATTTAATTTTGAATAGCTTTAACAAAATTTATTATTTGTCCACAAGAGTTGTTGTCCCATTAAAAAGGTAATTAATACTTACTATTTTCCAAATGCAAAAAAATAATGTTGTTGGGTGAAAAATACTCTTTTAAAATTTGGAAAAAGTGTATAAGAGTTGTAATAAGTTATAATCTAAATTTGAAATTTTTCATATTATATAAGGAAATTTTTCATTAATGTAGAGGATACTAAAAATGAGGAGTCATGAATATCTTTTTTTTCTTTCTGTATAAAGAAATAAACCAAAAAATATGTGCATAATTGAAGAATTATGGCATGTTATTAGCAAATTTAATTAAGTGAAAAGAATCTCATGCCATTAATTGGGAGTTCTTGTGGAATTTCTTAAACTTATTTTTTGGGTTTTTCGTCTTGAGTTAAATTCAAGATTTAAATTTATTGAGTTTAATTTTAAATTTTTTACCACTAAACTCATCGTAAAATTAAGAATTCAGATTGAATATTTATTAAAATTTTATTTTCTAATTTGTCGTAATTAAATTTATCAGAAGACAAGGTGGCACAATCCTTAATCAAGAAAATAGTTAAGCTCAATATATTTCTCCTTATTCCAACATGTAATTTGGGGTGGCAATTGGGGCGGGACAGATTACACTCTTAATAGGGCAGGGCAGGAAAATATGTCAACGGGACAGGTTACACTCTTAATAGGGCAACTAGTGTAACCTGTCCCATTGACATATTTCCTTGCCCTGCCCTATTAAGAGTGTAACCTGCCCCGCCCCAATTGTCACCCCTATGGGTTTGAGCCAATCGAGTTTGTATCGTTACAAATCAACGAGATCCGGCTAATTTGAATTCGTGTTTGATTCGTGGATTTGGTGAATGCCCCTCCTTCCATTTTTTTACTATTTAATACATGTATTTTATTTAAATATCTCAACTTTAATTTCATCGACATTTAAAACATGACTAGTATTATTTATTTCTGTCTCTGTCATGGGCCTTTTTTAGTGGGAAAAAGGTCATGTGGGCGCCAGGAAGAGTCCTTTTGTTGTTTGTTTGTTTGTTTTTCCTCAAATTTTCTAATGGGGAAGAAAATTTGTCCTAATAATTAAAAATATATTTTTCTAGAAAAAGAAATTTCTACTGTGAGCTAATTTGGCTTCCCTTTTTTCTTTTTCTCTTCGCGCCTTGTTGTTCATGTGTTGATTGTAGAAAAAAATACATGAAAATAAATTTAATTTAATAAATAATTCCCACCAATTGTTCTTCATTTTCTTGGAGCAGTGTTGACCAAAATCAGACAATAAAAAATGTGCCTGCAAAAAGTTCACCATATCAACTTGCAATAAACACCATCATTATTATTTTAAAAAAAATAAAAATTCAAAAGTTAATTTTTTGATCATTTTACGGGTTGTTCTTACTAAAAAATAAATAATTTAAAATTGTTATTATTTAAAAAAAATTAAAATATAAGTAATTAATAATTTCTAACTTTACTTTTACTTAACAAATATGAAGAAACATTAATATGGTGAAGGAATAAGTAATATCAAATTGAAATTAATAAATTAATTAAATCATCATTTTAATTACTAATTTTAAAAAATTGTGAAAAAAATATGACAAATAAAATAGACGGAAGGAGAACTAAACTTGAGTTGGTGACATAAACAGTGGTAATTGATTTAGTTTTAATGGGTTTGGCTTTTTTGGTCTTTATGCCTTTTTTTCAAAAAAGAAAAATAATAAATAATTAACACACGAGGGGCCAATTATTGAAATGAATATATAAAAACACACAATTCGTCTAGTCCTTATTAATGTAATGTATTTTTTTTCCTAGTGCTATAAATATGATTATGAGAGCATCTCATTAAGAGTAAAAACTCGGAGTATAAAACATTTCCAAATAATGAAATGAGTATTTTTTTTTACCTGATTTGCAAAACCAACACCTAGTAAAACTCTACCAATTATAAGCATATAGATATTAGAAGCAGCTCCAAAAAAGGACTGCACCAGCAAGGAAGTTAGCTCCTCCAAGAAGGATTGACGCCTTGCGACCATACGCTCTGGTGACTGATGAGGCAACAAAAGTAGAAAAAAGACCAGCCACATAAAGAGATGATGTCAACAATCCACTATCAAATTTGCAGTAATTACTAAGTTCTTTCATCTTATAATGTACACATCATGAAAGAACTTTTTCAGAAAAGGCTCCATAGATGTTACTCCACCTTCACATCATTCAAAACTTGTGTTAGTGAAAAAGAATAGATCAATTGATTCACAATAGTCAGTAGAGATAAGTATTGAAAACACCTCTAAACTTGACGTGAATTATTACTTTAGTCTCCCAGTAATAATTCACGCAAAGGAAACATAATTTCTTCTTCTTTTGTGTTCCTTTGTTTTCCCTTGGACAATTGAAACCTTTACTAGCTAGATGTATCATAGATTGTATATAACTTATGGAAATGCAGAAAAATCAAACCTGAAATTCCAATATCATATCCAAAGATTACACCTCCCATAGCAGCCATCATACAAGCTAATATTACAAAACATGTCAGTTTTCCATGATACTCTTCTCCATCATTTGCTAATCCCCCTGCCATAGTTTTTTATTTGTAAAAATTAGGCAAATGACATAGTATAAGAAAGAAATTACTTCCTTTCCCTACTCTTTCATTAATTACCAAAAATCCCTTTTTTTAGTGTTTTTCGGATACATAATATAGCAGCGCGGATACTTTAATTAATAGTGCGGATACTTTAATTAATAACGGGATACTTTAATTTATAACGGGCGGATACTTAAATTAATGGGCGGATGCATAATATAGCAGCACGGATACTTTAATTAATAACGGGCGGATACTTAATCTAATAAAGTATCCGGTTAAGTTGAATTGGGGGGAAATAAGGGATTTTTGTATTTTAGTAAAAGAGTAGGGAAATATTGAGAATAGGTAAAGAAGTATTGTGTATTTAAGTAATTTTTCCATGATTTAATGGTGACTTTGTGTAGTGAATATATTTTTATATGATTTACTTTTATATTTAATGATAAGAGGTTTTCATCCTCCCCTCATGCAAAAGAAGTAAAAAAAAAAGTTTTTAATGATTTTTTATACGGACGATTTTATAAATATCAACTTACTTATGCTAAGAAAAATAATAAAAAATACATTGTACATTTGTTGTGCACAGAAAAAAATTATTTGTATGTTTTATTTTATTCACTACATAAAAAATGATCGTTAACGGCAATTTATTAAAGGTGATAGTTTAATTGTCGTTAAAAATATGAATTCTTTGTAAATGTTCCTAAAATTTATAGCAATACTGCATCCAGTAACAATTAACTAATGACGATAAAAACTCTAACACTCTATATTAATATGTATATTTATAACCATTAAAAATTATTTTTGTTATAGTGATCGGACATTGAGCTTGGAGTTAAGATGTTAAATCAGCTTGGTGTTTTATGTTCTTAATAATAACATAAGAGATCGTTAAGATAGGATGTGGTTGTAGGTTTACCTCGTCTATTTTAATATTTTCATTTATCTCAAACAATCTTTTTTTCATTTATTCTCAATGCATGCTATTTGTATCATTTGGCGAATGTGGTAATTAAATATTTCCGATTTACATATATGACCTATTGTTAATTAAACACTTTACTTCTTATAAATCAAGATGCAACTCAATATCGATCACCGGTGTATATATTTTATAAAGATGTATATTGAATTATCTTCATCCGTTAAAAATTTAAGAGTAATTGCATTTCCACTTTTAACTCTCAATTATCAACATTTAAAAGAATTAATGTTTGACATTTATGCTAAGTTTTATTTATTTAGTCTTATTTTTTCATACTTTAGCATCATTGGACTTGAGCATTTGGTTATAGCAACTAGGGAATTTTCAAACATAACTTTTGTGCCAAGTCTACATCAAAATCAATTTTTTGCTCCTATAAATGGAGAATCACCTATCCCCCTTGATTAACATAGCCCTTCTTTATATATTTTGAGAAGACTCCTCATTGTGGACAAAATGAAATGCTTAATTATGTATTAATAGTTATATTTGAAATATAAAATATATTCTAAAAACTAATCAACAAATTTTTTCACATGTCATGATATACTTTGCACCAAATTAGTTCAACTCTTGATAAGCTGAATTTATGTGAATCAAAATAAATTTGAGTTATTAAAATGACTAGTTATTAACTCGTTCTATCGTCCAAATCAAATGTATTATTATATTTTTATAGACTAAGTTTACCATCTTAATTAAATTCCATTGGAATTCAAAATTTTGGAAATTCAATATTGTTGACCTTTTCTTTTGTAGTCATGATGTAAATTTGAATGAGTTACAAATTTTCTGAAAACTCATTCAATTACATAGTCAAAATAAAACAATCTGTCTATTTATTTTATTTTATTTTTTGTCGAGTCACATATAAATTTTTTGAAAGCTCAATCATCTAATAGTCAAATTAACTTTAGGTGGGATATAATTAACTTTACTTTTTTCCACATATAATACAGTACTGTTATATCCCACTTGGGGTCGTTTGGTACATCACATAAAATGAGATGTTTTAAAATTAAATTTGAGATAAAGTTTACATGGTATTTGATTGACAGTATAAATTTATTATGATCTTAAAATATCTCATCTAATAATATCTATTTGAAGATTATTTTATCTCATCTCCTAAATAGGTTAAATGAATTCAGAAATTATAATTTCAAGATAATTTAATTCGCGACTTAAATGATCACTCCTAATAATTATTAGTCCAGGATCAAAATAATATTACTCGCTCAATTTAATTATGTGACACTTTTTGGTATTTTGTTATAAAAAATTTAGTATATTTCTGTTTATATATATACTATTTAAAAGAAATTCGGGTTATAGAATCCATATATCTATTTAACTAGTCAAACTTTTTCGTGAAAATAAATAAATTGAGTCTTTACAATTTGAATAGAAGAAAAAAAAGACTCAAAATACATTCCTTATATACTAACAATAACAATAATAATATATTGTAATTTCACTAGTGTGATTTTAGAAGATAGTGTGTACACAAAGTCGTATCTCTATCTTGTGAAGGTTGAGAGTTTTTTCAGATGAACTCTCAATTTAAGTAAAGAATCTCAAAATCATGTATGAAAAATAAATATGATTGTGATGAAGTCTTGATAAAAATAATGGAAAAAGAAATAGTTACAACACAATTAATATATTAATCGAAGCAACGAACACGTGTAATAATTAATAATATCGAAGAATAAGAGAGTAGATAACGCTTGACTATTATACTAATCTTATATCTGATCTTCAACCTCCATAACCCTTATATGAAATGTGTCATATCGTATCTAATCACCTCTTCTCAATACTTCTTCAGTCTACCTTTAACTCTCCTCATACCCACCATAATCATTCTCCCGTACCCTTCCACTAGGTCATTTGTGCATCTCTTCTTCACATTTTTATAATATCTCAGTCTCACTTCATTTATTTTATCCACCATAAAAGTTACTCCCACCTTATCCCAAATATTTTTTAATCAAAATAGATATCTAGTATGTTTTTAAAAATCTTTTATGTAAAAATTAGTTGGTTTTAATTTAAAAAACATAAAACCAAAAAATAAATTTATAAACTCTTACGTACAACTCCAATATATTCTTTCACTAGGTTTTATAAAGTTTTAAAATTTAATCAATACTTTGAACTTCATATTAGTCCTATAAAAGTAACATAAAATTAGAGGAAATGAGTAAAATCAATATTGCTCCACGTATTTAAACTATAAGAATTATGATTACATATTGGAATGATTAAAGAACTGTATAATTAACCTATGAATGCTATTTTACCTAGTAGGGTAAAAGTAGAAAAAATATAATAATGACATAGGTGGTATACTATGTAAGATTCTAATAAAAACATGTGTATGGTTAAGATTGAGATGACAACATTCTTTGTAGATGTCTCCCAAGAGGAGGAAAAAAGAAAAAAAGAAAAAAAGAAAAAAGGAAAGCTAAAGAATAATAATAAAGCCTAAGAAATTATTATGAAAAAATATATATAATAATTAAAGTATAGTATATGTGGATGTGTATAATTCTATTAACTTTTTAAAAGGTAGATTGGGGGAAAAAAAGGATGAAATAGCCAATGAGTGAAGAAAGCAAAATAAAATGGAAAAACCATCACCACATGGCTTTAGGACAATAAAATCTTGATGAGCCCTTTTCATATTTTTGCTTCCACCTGGATGTCACTTTCTTTTATTGTTTATAATAAATAAATAAAATAATAATAATAATAATAATAATAATAATAATAATAATAATAATAATAATAATAATAATAATAATAATAATAATAATAATAATAATAATAATAATAATAATAATAATAATAATAATAATAATAATAATAATAATAATAATAATAATAATAATAATAATAATAATAATAATAATAATAATAATAATAATAATAATAATAATAATAATAATAATAATAATAATAATAATAATAATAATAATAATAATAATAATAATAATAATAATAATAATAATAATAATAATAATAATAATAATAATAATAATAATAATAATAATAATAATAATAATAATAATAATAATAATAATAATAATAATAATAATAATAATAATAATAATAATAATAATATCTAGCGTGATGTATTGATGGTTTATTACTACAACAACAATATATTCAATGTACTCTTACAAGTCATAGCTAGAGACTTATAGTTGTTTAGTAGCAGGATAAGAAGGAAATTATTCATGTATTAATTTTCATATAACTTATATGATATTTGGTAGGTAGATATGAAATGTATAAAATTAATAAGATGTTTGATTAACAATTAAAAAATTCGCGTAACTAATATATGTATAAGTTATGAGAAAACTTATGATTATTTTATGCAGGATAGAAGTGGAATAACTAATTCGTGCATAACTAATACTTGCATAAAATAATACATAGATTCGCTACTAATTAATCTCTATATCAGTAATACATGCATAACTCTAACCAACTATCAAATAACCCCTTAGAATTTGATAAAGATAAAATGTATATGCAGACCTTACTCCTATTTTATAACGATAAAGAGTTTTTTTCGAAAAATCCTAAATCCAAGTGAAGTATGTCAAAACAATAGTATGCGTTTTAACGGTTAATTAGAAGCTTATTGATTGAGTAATTTCTACATACATGCAATTAAAATTTTAGTACAGAAGATTACATACATGTAATTTCAATGAAATTTTGTCACTTCGACAAGTAATTTCATGGATGTTACTCGATTATTATTGTTATTTTATTGCATCAAAATTAAATAAATATTTTTTCTAACAAAAAGATTATTTTATTTAGCCTTAGTGTCATAATAGTTGCTAAATAATTTTTAGTATTCAAAATGTCACTTAACTTCACCTAAACATCATAGAAAATTTCTTATTTATTTTCTCGTGATTTTATGTGATATTTTAGCAAATAAAGAGACCTTTTTGTTGCAAAACCTAGTTAACGACTAAAGTCTTAGTGACTTTCTTTTGTTACAAATTATTATTTAATAATTCTGATATAATAAAATAAAAATTAAGTGATCATTCACGAATTACGTTGATGAATCAAAAGTGTACTTAGGAGCTAAATGTGCTAAGTTGAATGCCACCATTTAGCAAAATTAGATTTGTCAAATAATTAAGGAATCGAAAGCACTATTATCCCTTTAATCAGATATCTACAAATTAACTCACCAAAGATTATGTCTTTTCTTGTTGATTATTATGCAGATTATTTTATAATTTCTTTTTGTCACATAGTCAAAAGAAATTTATACAACGTACCAATTGGACTCGATAAATGTGAATGTGATTGACACGAAGCCTCTTGTTTCAAGACTATATATTAAAATTAACTCTCACCGTTAAAACAAATTACTAAGTAAATCAATTAATGATACAAAAATATATTTTTTTTCAAGCGAATTTATGGTTTAAAATTTATGAGTTCTGACAATAACTTCAAATTAATAGTATGTAATAATAATCGATTCACAATCAAAAGATTCATTTATACATTTAGTGAGTCTTTTAATATAAATACAAAATTTGAGCAAAGTTAGTACTACGTTCACGTGAATTGTTTGTATTCTCCTAAAAATAATTTAGTATTTTCCAATATGCTAGAAAATGACATCACCTATTTTAATCCACAGACACAACATCACCTGGAAAACATTAGCAATTCATAGCATGATTTGCAATTTGCATGTCATTGTCATGAAACAATATAATGACTATGATATATATATATATATATTCTTCATGTAGTATACATTCTGGATATACAATTATGTAAATTGTATACCTTAGAGGTATACAACGTATTAAGTTAATAAGTTGTATGTGCGAATTTTGTGAATGGGTATAAACATGTAGTAGTTTTTTTTACACAACCTTGGGTAACCATGTAAAAGTCCCAAATTCTTTTGAGTAGGACTTATTCATAAAACAAAGTTTTTAGTCATGCTTCAACCTAACAAAGACATGTAAATTTTTAGAAATGCAGACAAGTACATGATGAGATTAAACTTCAAACAAGTACCTAGTGGTGGAGCGAGAATTTGCACTAATAGAGTTCAAAATCTGAAGAAGTGAACACAGAGAAACTGAACGAAAATTGTGAAAACCGAATTGAACCAAATTTATTTTAGTTTGGTTTTGGTTTACATTTTTACTGAACCTAAAAACCGAATCGAAAAATTTGTAAACCGAACCGACTGAATGCCCAGCCAAAGACGTGACACATCTTTATGTGCAGTATTCCTAATTATCTTTTTTCTCTTTTTTGAGCATTTGTTGGTTTATTTCTTTATATAATGTAATAATTCAGTAATTAAAGTAATAATGATCAACAATTGGATTTGGACTTTCCAAAAGTAAATGACTGACATGTTTAAAATTTTATAATTGTTTAAATTTAATTCTTCTTAATCACAATACTTCTTCCTATTCATTTTGTAATGAAAACAGAACCATTATTTCATATAAGCACAACAAATTATTTATTGTAGTTTTTATACCCACTCAATATTTGCACCATAATTAGCTCATTTAAGTTACACTCAATATTGTAACTTATATATCATTTAAACTCGTTAAAACTCTTAATTATAGGAACTTCATTTAACCCGTTATAATATATTATGGATCCAAATGTTCAGACAAAGAGGAACTACAAGCTTGGGATCTTTCTTCACCTCTTTTCTTTTCTATGTTGTTGGTTATATCTCAAATTGTAGATGATAAGAATTATTAGTTTTGCTATCTGTTTTTCTATGATTTATTAATTTTAATTGAAAATGTTGTGTTTTTTTTTTTCTCTTTGTTTGTTGTTTATAATTTTCATATTTTTTTGATTTTAAGTTAATTATTTTTGCAGGTTTACTTCCTATTTATTGACATGTTGGTGGTAATTGTTGCATAGATTAGTACATGTTGAGAGGAGTAACTTTCTTCTTCTTTCTCCTCTATTTTTATTTTGCAATGATGATCTTGATAACTTCAGCCTTTGTGAATGGTGTAGTCAAAGGGTACCGAACATCTTCAGTTTTGTAGGTGTCATATATATATATATATATATATATATATATATATATACATGAAAAATAGTTTTAACCATATATGAATAGTATAATTTTCCATCGAAGGGGGTTCGAATTAATGAACTCCTTGACCCCAAGCTAGCTCTGCCTCTGCAAGTACTTATAAATATTTGACTGTGAATCTGCCTATTACTATTGTATTATTAACCTAATTATCGTTATAGAAACTCATAAACTTCAAATATGTATCTGAATACAGAACCAAAAGCTATTAGGTTCATTTTAATCAGTACCTAATATTGTAACTCCACCCAAGCCCTCATAAATTATTATAGGAAACCCTAATAGTTGAAGTGAGCATGGGCTACTAGTCTAGACTTTGGGCATGTAAATAATTGGGAATGGGACATTTGTGTACCATTTTTAGGTGCATAAATGGAATGGCAAAGGCAGGTGAAACTGAAGTTGATTGATGAATGAGCCTAAAATTGAAAAATAGGCCCATCAATACAATCTTATTGGCTTAAACAAAAATAAATTTGAAGCTGATTTTGTCTGCTCTTTTATTAGCAACCTGTGTCACTAGGCAACTCACCCTCTCTCTTGTATAATTGGTTACTACTATTATTATTCACTTACTATGNNGGAGGGCACAAAATTCAATAATACATTAGCCCCATACTTGTACTTGTTAAAGAATAGTTAATTCAAGTCTACATCAACCAACTCTTTGATTCAAAACAAATAGGAAAAAACCAAGAATCATTTTGTGGTTTGTATTTGTATGTATTCTTCAATTCATACACACACAAAAAGGGGAAAGTTACGGATATATACCCTTTGATGAAGTATACACAACGTATACACTGATACGTTATATATAGGTAAGTATAGTATATTTGTATATTTTTGTAAATTAGATTATTGAATGGTTCAGATCGGTAATCAACAAACAGCCTAGTAAAGACATTGAAACTGACTCTTTTTCTTTTGGGCTGACCCAACAGTTTGTGAGGTTGTTGCATGGGAATCAGGTCGGCCCATTAAGAAAAATTAATCTTCCAAATATAACATGAAACGCCCACCGTGGGGCTCGAACCCACGACCACAAGGTTAAGAGCCTTGCGCTCTACCAACTGAGCTAGACGGGCTTATTGATCTAATATGTTCACCATGGGATTCGAGGTGATAGTTCAAATTGACTATGAGATCGATCACCTTAGATATTTAACCTTTGTGGCATAATTTGAAACTTTTGTTAGTACTTACTATTCATATGTAGATTTCTAAGATTTAATGAGCAATGACCCAAGAAAATAAGAAATTAAGTTGGGACCTTTGATTCTTGCTGATGTTTAACAATATTGGGCTCAAGTTTGGTCCAGTTTTGAGTTGATATAGTATGTAATCCAATTGAAAGTTTTAAGTTCCACACCTAAAATTTCATGATAATGTTATATACTTTCAGTTATGAAATTTGAAACTTCATGATAATGACTAACATGATGAATTTTCATCCATGGAGTTTGAAGATTCATGATAGTAATTAAGTGGTTATTTGTGAATTTTAGCCGAAATTCGGCTATTTATGAATATTTGTCACTTCAAAGATTATATCACTAGTCGTGACGCTGAGGGCAGGTCAATCAATTAAGTATGCCTTAGTTAAAATCGATTATATGAATCCTATAAAAGGTTTATCATAGTTACAATTAACTTTTACTTAGATCATCGAACTTGGTACGATCATTCTCTTTTATCTAGACTTTGAACTTACTTTGTTATTGAAACTCACATGACCAAAGGTGGTATAAAAGCCTTGCATAATTATACGAATTTGATGTAGCATTGTATTATTAAGGACTTTTGATATTTCACCATGTAAAAGATAAAGTTCAAACTTAAGGTTGTGTTTGAACATATTTGCCGTGGCAAATAAACAATTTTCTCACTTATTTTCTTGTGTTCGGTAAATATATAGAAAAGATTGTCCAAAAAGTAATTGTATATAGTTTAGGCAAATACCATACAATGAAGGTAGGGGCATGGATGTGTTGGAGGTGAGAAGTAGCCAATTAACACAGAATGCCACGTATAAAACTTGTTTTCCCCACTCCTACTATAGAAGTCGTTTGAATTGTGGTGGGATGAGTGACATCTCTCCACCCTTAACCCGAAGTTTCGATTTCGTGCCCAATGAAAGATCACTGCCCCTAGAAATGGGCGAATCAGGCCCAGGTAGACTACAATGTGAGTACCGAACATTGGGTGGGAAACAAAGTAAAAACTTAAATGAAAGAGTCATCACATTCTTCCTTTCCCTTCATCTAAAAAGAAAAGACACTGCACTTGTTGATCAGTGAATAGCATTGTGTTAAAAACATAGTAGGATACCATGCAATTCTTTGTTACACTTGAAAAGAAAATGAACTGCATAGTAACACTTTAAGCACAAAACAAATCCACCCTACATGCAATCTTTTGCCTAATCAACCCTCCTACTGCTGATGCAACAGTATGCACTCAGGCTACAAGCTAAACTTCATTTCACAACTTAAAAAGGATTCATGAATACTATCTGCATACAAAACAAAGTTTGGGTTCCAAACACTCCTCATGGACAGCAAAGAGCCACTACTCTAGGAGGTAGTTACTCATATGCACCATGAAGCTATACTCCTACCTACTGCTTTTAACACATTCTGAACAGCAGATGTGGTCAACCTAAAACAAATGATGCGTCCGAGTGTTTTACACTATTAAGGCCTTAGGAGATATAGGACTTAGTCATCTTTGCAATCTTTTGCAAATGTCACTGAACCTCCATTTTGCTCACCATTGGCATTTGAAGCTCCCTTTAACTGCGGAAACACAACATCATCAGCTAAAAGGCATACAACATTATGGCAAAGAAGCACGGCTTCAAAAATAAACATCAACTTCTACAACTTCATCGACTTGAACCATATGGAAAAAGCTAATTAGTTTCATTATTGACGACAAGTAACAACCATTAGTTAGGTAGCAATATAGTGTTTATATAATGAAATATCCAAGAAGGCGGCAATTTTTCCTTAAAACTACTGAATGAAAAGCAGTCACAGTAGCGATACCTGCTGGAGGACCTTCTTTTGATAGCGATAGCCCTGTGAGATAAGAAGCAGCATAGTGTAAGAATCTGTATGGTTACAAAAAGGAAACTTGTAACCCGAAAATAAACACCCACAATACCGAAATCACCTTATCAGTTCCATATATGTAATCGCAGTAGGTGAAAACTGAAGCAAAATTGCTCTGGCTTTGGCCTCCAACATAGTGATGGTAGTCATGGTAATCTGCTCCACCGTAAAAAGGTATATACTTGGTGAGACTCCAAGGAAGATCATATCTGAAAGAATGACGAAAATAGATCAGTTAAAACATGCCTCAATCACCATACTAACTCATATGTGAAGTAGGAGCAATGTAAAAGAACTCTCTACATAAAACATTGCCAGCAAAAGATTTCAACAATTTACAGCTAAACTGAGCAATTAAAGAGGTCGTTGAAAATCTTTTAAGACAAAAAAACTCTCAGCAGTCAGCTCTGTATAGCATTGACTAGCATCAAAGCAGTAAAAGAGAGTCGAGCAAGATGAATCAGTAGATCTAAGCCTCTATTTCAAAAATTATTTATTTATTGAGCAGTTGCTTCAATGGGCTCTCCGCACAAGTTAAATTTAGATTAGACACGGAATCCTTAGTTCTAAGCAATTACTCAAGTGTAAGCTTGAGTACATCAATTTCCCAACACCAGCAGTTAAAAAGAAATAATCTTGTAAAGAAATAAACAAGCTAATATGAAAAGAAATGATCCCAGCTAACAAAGTTAGCAATAATTCACCTGCTACTCCTAATTGGATCTCTGTACATGAATGACTAAACATGACTATGATGCTAAACTATGCCACTTTCCACATTTTGAGTTCCGAAATGCTCAAAATTGATTATATTTACGACAGACTTGTCATAAAAGAGAAGTGTCTCTGTCACTTCTCATCCCATACTATCTCTGTCAATAATTTCCAATATTTAGTATTGACGAATAAGCATCACTTCAGTGTTTTTTTTCTTCAACTTTGAGATGCTGCAACTAAATAAAACTTGTTGAAATTGAGACCAACACATAAATATAATTCTTTAAACATTATATCAATAAGCACCACAATGTTTTTCGTTGTCCAATTGGCAGACCAACAAAGATTCAATGAGAAGCAATTTTATGTGATAAGGTTTAGAAAATAAAACTCTTGTTGTTCAGAGTATTGCCTTATATCTTGCAATATCAACGATTGCAAGAAGATAACATTTGAATAACAAACAAAGATATTGTCATCGAGATACAGTCAGACATAAACAGGTCATCTTTTCTACTCCTAACATACTACTATCATATTCTACAGGAAGCTGCTAGTAGTTATTACATGCATAGCATACACTTGCAAATAGTTGGCGTGTAACGTGGTACCAAGCACCATCCCTCAAAATAGAAATATTTGCTTAACTTAGCCAACTATTTGCCAATCTTGCTTGCTTTAAGTACAGTCTAGACTGTAGATCATAACCTTATCAATTTCTTTTTTTTTTTAAAAGAAAGTCCAGTCTAGATCATATCCAACGATAACCAGTCGGACAATATTTCTCTTAAAATATCAACAGGGAAAGGAAGTGCATTCTGCAATATATACGTAAACTGCATGCATCTTCTATGACTAAGAAATTAGTAGTTTTTATATCTAAATATAGCATTTGCTTGTACAGATTTACTAAGTTATCAGCATCTTCAAGTTCGATACCAAAATATTACTACTTGTCCCGTTCTAAGCAAAATGAAGTGTTGTCTCCAACTTTAGTTCCACAGACTAATTAATTATTGTCGCAAGGCCAAATATGTCAAAAATGGGACCAGCTATCAGAGAAGAAATTGAAAAGTGAAAGCAAGACATGGGTTTCAAAGTGCTACATCTATTCCAAAGGACAAAGGTTGGAATGTCGAAAATCAGATGTAACTAGCACTTATCACATACCTTAAAAAGATGGCTCACAAGAGAAAATTAATCTAGTTTGTCGATCCAGGAATATAGCATGAGAAACCCTCTAAGAAAATTCTCAAAGCTACTGCCTAGGACTATAGGATCTACACTAAGGTAATGCTTTTATTCTTTTTTTGATGATGATGGTGTCCAGGCTAGCTTGTGCCCATCCTCCACTATTCCACCAGGTACCTGCTAGATTTCATTAGCACAGACCGGCAACTATGCTCACCAAAGCTTAGGAGATGGCAAGAAATCACTTAGTGTTTTTTGTATCCGTAAGATTTGCAACGTGAGACCTCAAAGTTGACATTTTTTTTTAATCATAAGATATAAAAGATATCACAAACACAGAGAGTGACTGACGTCTAGACTCTCTGAGGGATTGCATTTTATTTCCATGAAGAACATCTTAACAGTAAAACCAGATGCTATAAGCACCATTTTACATGTCCAACATGCAGTTCACATTTTAGACTTTTGCCACAGACCTTACCAACCCCATCTACCAAAAGCAAAAGAAAATAGCACAGTGACAAGGAGGGGAAGGACCTATGTGGAAATTGAGAAAGAAAAGAACAGAAGAAGACAACTTTTTAATTCTTCTATGGAAAAAGCTATTGTTTCACTTAAAAAGAGATCTCATGCAATTCCATTCACTGCATACAGATTCATCTAGAGATCAAAAAAGCAAACAGTGAACAAAAAAAGGGATAAAGTGATAGTTATTACTGTTAACCCATGATTTGGTCAAATTATCATACTAGAAGATAATCACAAACTTAATCACCAAAAAAGTAACTTTTTAGTACTACTACCATAGTGTGAAAATCAAAAAGCAAAAGAGCACGCATGCATACCCACTGTGAGTCTCAATAGCCTCAATCTGTCTGAATGCAATCCACAACCAGAATGTAATCATATGACCCGGCGCAATAGCGGGCCCAAGAAACGAGGGGATCCCAAGGATCAAGACTTCTAACCAGTGTGCATACGGCGCAGCAAAGCCTATTGGAGCTGTGTACTCATGATGAACCTTGTGAATCTTTTCATAACCCCATTTACAATGCAAGAACCTATGGATCCAATAGTTAGTATAGTCCTCCACTATAAAGTATGTTCCCAACTGCAACAGAATTACCCATAACGACGGCAAGGGCAAACTTGTTCTAATCCCAATCATCTACATTGCAAAAAATTCATAAAATAGATCACAATGGGTATCTCAATTTCACATCCTTGATCTAAAATTGACACAAAAATTACAACTTCCATACTGAAAAGTGAAAAACTCAAATCAAACAAACAACAAATCATCCAAACTAGTTGAATTTGAATCTTCAATATCCATTGAGGTCTATTAGACCCTATTTGATTCCAATAGTCAATAATATTTAGGGGTTCCCTGAGTAAGTCTACTTTTTCTTTTTTGGTTTCCCACCTGATGTCCAGTGCCCACATTGAGCTTCTAAATCCGGATCATGCACTGCATGACTCCCAACAGGATTTCTCGAACCCAAGACTAGTTAGTCTACTTAAAACTCAATCAAATACACTGGACAATGCACAACCAATTTCAAAAGGAGAATAAACAAGATCAAAATGGGTATCTTAAATTTGAAACCGTCGATCCAAAGATCAACAAAATAAAAAATAAATAAAAAAAACCCATTTCAGATTCAACAAAACCCCATCAAACACATTGCAAAAAGACACCTTTTTTAGTTTTAAAAAAAAAGCATTAAAAGTAAGAGAAAAGTAAGTACCTTTACAGAGGGGTAAGAAACAAGTTGAAGAGGGCCAACAACAAGGATGAACATGCGCATAACAACCTTATAACACCTAAACACATCAGATAAAGAAAGATTGACCTTTGGTTGAATTTTGTATGACTGGATTGATTTTCTGAAGAAAATTTCAAGGAAAAGATAATAAAGAGGGACACAAGAGAAGATTAGGAATAGAAAAAGGATATTGTGACAGTAAAGATAGTAATCAGATTTATTAGCAGAGTAGTTAAACCAGATGGTTTCTGCAGTAGTAAGAGATCTTCCAATGGCGGATTCTGCCTCTTGGAGAGTTTTAAAGGGCAACATTGAAAAGGGTATCTAGTAAAATGGGTTGAAAATGGAATTGTTGTTGACTCTTGAAATTGGTGGAAGTTTTTGAGGGGTTTTTTTGGTTTTGGAGGAACAGGGGGAGGAAGAAGAAGAAGAAGGAAAAAGGGGAGATTTTTAATAGAATTGAAAGAGAACAAGTGTATAAGCTAAATAGTACAAGACAAGTCCTCCATATTTTTTGTTGGCATCTTATATTCTTTTATGAGCTTATGGAAATCATATCTGGCGGGGGCAAATAGGACAAATTGGAATATAAGGGATGGCAAAAAACATAGGGTGTATTATGCACTCGAGGGTGTGATAAGGTGTTCAAGAAAATGCGTTGAAAATTATGACGGTTTTGATGGATAAAGTCATCTTATATTTATTGTTATTGAGAGGTGATATATATTCGTGAAATTAGTCAAAGTATCATGATTATCAAAATGAAATATATATTTGAAGGTGTAGCTTAGTGTTTAATAAAGTGTGTCGAGAATTATGATGGTTTTGATGGACAATGTTATCGTATATCTGATGTTGAAAAATGACAAGTATCATAATTATCAAAATGAAAATATATTAACATCTTAGTCAGACACTTCATATCTGTCCCACCGGTGTTTTTTCAAAATTCTTCGAAATTTCATTTGATAAGATTGCTCTAACCCGATACATCCTATAAATAGCATTTTTAACCTCAATAACCTTCATACATACACGATAATCATAATTACAATACCTCTTTGGGTGTTCCAAATCTCCCAATACAATGTCTTTATCCTGATCTCTTTGTTCAAGAGTTTATAGAAGTCTGTTAGACGTCTTCTTCTAAACATCTCCTTCTAAGAAGTACTTCTTCCATCAATGCTTAATTATTTTTATCCTTGATGCGCTTCACTTGGTCAAGATCACACGTGAGAAGAAGTTTGGTGAATAATGAGTTTGCCTTTAAATTTATTTATTTTAAATTAAATTATTAGATAAAGTAATTTACACATATAAAATATTCAACTTACATTTAAATTTTAACCTTATTTAAAAAAAATTAACAAAAATAGAGTCAGATTTGAAATTTAGTTGCACTTACTTGATGAATGGAATAGTAGAAATATATTTGGTTCGAAATTTAGTTCATTGACATTTGACTCCATGGAATAGTCGATGAAGGGTTTTCAATGTATGTATGTTTGGTACAATTGAATATTCTCATAGCTTTTAAAATTTATAGACACAAGTCATGTTTTATTTATATTTTTTACAAGTGAAATATGTTAAAACAATTATAACCAAATACATTTTAAAACTTTATTTTCAATTTTAACATCATTTAAATTTAAATAATATTTAAAAATTTATATCAAAGTTATTAAATTTTATCGAGCCGAATAATGCAGCAAACTGGGATATCTGCAGAGGAGAGCCAGAGAATAACATACTTGGAAGCCATGCAATGTTGGGCTTCATGTTTGGGCTGTTGGCCTACTTCCCATATTAGTACAAAGAAGAGCATTTGATAATGCCACTTATTTTTATTTTTTTCTTTATAAAGATAATGCCAGTTGTTTAATATTAAAAAAATTGTGACATGTAACGCATCTTCTTCTTTGTTTTAGAATTTGAAAGTACAATTAAATTCAGATCAGCAAGATTCATTAAAAAATAATGCTTTCAACAATTTTTTTTTCATATTTAGGACTGAAATTCAAAATTTTAATTTAAGGTGAAACAGTCACACGACTGCACCACAACTCGTGTTGATCAAAGGCATCTTCTTCATTGATTCCCATTGTAACAAAATAAATAAATAAAGTTAATAAGAACCATCGAATGGAAAAAAAGCAATTATAACAAATTAATAAGTATTATAAGTTTTGTCTTTTGTTCATTATATCATTTTATAAAATCAAAATCAAATCAAAGAAGTTGGTCATGACTCATGAGAGAATCTTTAGGGAAAAAATAAATGAGTTAGGTGTGCAGTAGTAGGGAAACTTTTTTTTATGTTAAATTAATCAAAATATTTTTAATAGCAATTAGGAAAATATAAGTCTTTTAAGAAATTATGAAAATAACTTTCTTAATACGAATAGTGAAAATAAATTTCGTGAATAGTGTTTTATGTTCATTTATCATCTCTACCCCACACTCCAATTCGACATCCACATAGGGGTATTCTCGATTTGGATAAAGATCGATCCAAACCGAAAAATCAAACCAAATTGATAAAATAAATCGATTTTATTTGGATTTGGTTTAAGATTTTTAAAAACCGATAGTATTTGTTTTGGTTATGATTTTATTCGAAAAAAAGGAAGAAATAATCGAACCGAACAGATGAATTATATACATATATTTTATTAATATACATACTTAATATATTGTTTTTATAAACAACTTTAAAGATCTTACATATATTTTCATTAAAATTTCTTTATAATTTACTTATTGAAAGCAAAAATGCCCAAGATGAAAACATTTATCTTATTGATTTCATGTATATGAGTGTCTATGACAATTCTTTGTGGGACTGAAAATGTTATTGTTTCTTCCTTCTAGGCCAATATAGTGAATTTTAAAGTTTTATTGATAGTAAATTTAGTGATCAAAAGTTCAGTAATTTAAGTCATTCTAACTATTTTTCGTTTTGAATGGATTGTTGTCACTTTTTTCACATTTTGAATGAATTGTTTCTTTTATTTTTGTATATGGTTAATAATCGAATAACCGAACCAAACCAAACCGAAACCGATAACCACCAAACTGATAAAATGTATATTATATTTGGTTTGGTTTGGTTTTGATAATTTTAAAAACCGATTAAGTTGGTTTGGTTTTGGTTTTGACCAATAACCGATCCAAACCGACCCGTGAACACCCCTATGACCACACCCACCCCCACCTCCTACTCTCCACACCAACCGGCAATACGATTATTCCAATCTTCGAAAGTATTTGTCTAGATTGTATATAAATAACTATATGTTTTTTACTTACTTATCGACAGAAAAAATGAGAGAGTACGAAAAACCACTTATAAGAAAAATATTTTCCAAAAAACTTTTCTTTGGAGAACATCACTGTGCATACCAAACACAATTCTTAATCGGTCACTAGAAAGTGTGATGAGATAAATAAGATATCTTCACTTTTAGTCAGATATTTCGCCTTTAAAATTGAAAAATAAAAGAATCTTTGATGGAGTACTTTCTTTTTCATAAATCCTATGTAATAAAATTATACTAAATTAATCGGATTAATAAATTTAAGGAATCTTTTATTACGAATGATCATCAAGGCTCAACTGTATAGGATGGGCAACTGTGCACAGCGATGGGAAAAACTTCAAGGCTCAACTGTATAGTATGGTGTTAGATGGCACAATTTTTCCAAGTTATTTCTCGACTAAAAAAGACAGTTTGATACATAAAACATTTAATATTAATTCATTATAGAATTGGAGAAAGGTTGTATTCTAAGGAATTATTTAATTTGATAAGGTGTATAAAAATAATGTTGAATATGATGTAATCATTAATGTTGTTATTAGTTTTGATGAGATTATCTTTTGTGCACGATTTGATTTGGAATGGATATGAAAAATGTTTGGAGGGACAATTGTGTCTCTAACCATGCTAAATATGCATTTATTGAAATTTGAAAACTCCTTGCATTGCTAATACAATGATTTGACGTGTCTTAGTTATACATAACATAGTACAAATAGTGTGTGTAATGTATTCTATCAAACGACCCCTAAGTGTAATATAGATAGTTTACCTAACACATTGATTCCGCAGCTCAAATACTTAATTTATAGATCACATAAAGATAACTTTATCGTTGCTCCAAGCTAAGCCAACTCACAATCTTGATAATTGGTAAAATACTATATTCGCCCTCGGTGCTTACCTAATACCAAACCATCATAATACGTTTTTCTTCTAAATAGTAAAATTAATTTCTTTTCCTTTTCAAAAATTCCACTTTCTCCTTTTTCTGATCGTGTTTTTGAATATAATACATTTATCTTTCCTATATACACATATTTATCAATTGACACTAATTTGTACTTCTTATGTTTCAATTTATATGATATCGTTTGACTTGACATAAAATTTAAAAAGAAAAAAATATATTTGAAACTCGTAATTTAAAATAAACTATCTACGTAATCATTTGGATAATTGATTTTTCCATTTGAATAGGACATTCCCTAGTAATTTCTACGTAATCATGTATCTTAGCTCCACTAAACTCATGCTCAAACTGTCCCCATCTATAATAAGTATACAGTTACATTTCCTAATTGGGTTAGTTTGAAAAATTAATATGCTAGCTCCATAGGTCTTTGATGACCATAATCTTGTAGTTACATAGGAGATTAGTACAATATCTCTCTTTATTAATTCAAAAATGTAACCAAATATTTCATCAAAATGCACTTGATTCCTTGGATGATCATACTTTAGTTAAAAAATAAAAAAACAAATTAAGAATCTAGATAAGTTGAAAAGGATAAGAAAATCAATCAGGATTATGGTGGGATGAAGATGATTAATGTAACGACCTGTTCCCGTCGTTATAGAAAAGCCAACGAGGGAAAATTTGGGGTCGGAAATTTTTTTCGTAGTATTTGAATTTTCCCAACCTAGTCCAGATTTGGACTAAATCAGAGTCTTTAAGGTGCAGGGAAATCTGGTAACAATCGGGTGAATTATTTATGATTTTGATTACATGAGTGATTAGATAACTCGTTTTCAATTTTAACATCACATAAATTTATTTATTTTAAAAATATTTAAAAATTTATATCAAAGTTATTAAATTTTATCGAGCCGAAATAATGCAGCAAACTGAGATATCTGCAGAGGAGAGCCAGAGAATAACATACTTGAAAGCCATGCAATGTTGGGCTTCATGTTTGGGCTGTTGGCCTACTTCCCATATTAGTACAAAGAAGAGCATTTGATAATGCCACTTATTTTTATTTTTTTCTTTATAAAAATAATGCCAGTTGTTTAATATTAAAAAAATTGTGACATGTAACGCATCTTCTTCTTTGTTTTAGAATTTGAAGTACAATTAAATTCAGATCAGCAAGATCCATTAAAAAATAATGCTCTCAACAATTATTTTTTTCACATTTAGGACTGAAATTCAAAATTTTAATTAAAGGTGAAACAGTCACACGACTGCACCACAACTCGTGTTGATCAAAGTCGTCTTCTTCATTGATTCCTATTGTAACAAAATAAATAAATAAAGTTAATAAGAACCATCGAATGGAAAAAAAGCAATTATAACAAATTAATAAGTATTATAAGTTTTGTCTTTTGTTCATTATATCATTTTATAAAATCAAAATCAAATCAAAGAAGTTGGTCATGACTCATGAGAGAATCTTCAGGGAAAAAAATAAATGAGTTAGGTGTGCAGTAGTAGGGCAACTTTTTTTCATGTTAAATTAATCAAAATATTTTTAATAGTAATTAGGAAAATATAAGTCTTTTAAGAAATTATGAAAATAACTTTCTTAATACGAATAGTGACAATAAATTTCGTGAATAGCATTTTATGTTTATTGTATCATCTCTACCCACACTCCAATTCGACATCCACACCCACCCCCGACGTCCCACTCTCCACACCAGCCGGCAATCCGATCATCCCAACCTTCGAAAGTATTTATTACTTACTTATCGACACAAAATGAGAGCGTAAGAAAAACCACTTATAAGAAAAGTATTTTCCAAAAAAACTTTTCTTCAGAGAACATCTTTGTGCATACCAAACACAACTCTTAATCGATCACTATAAAGTGTGATGAGATAAATAAGATCTCTTTCATTTCTAATAAGATATTCCGCATTCAAGCTCTAAAATCGAAAAATAAAAGAATCTTTGATGGAGAACTTTCTTTTCATAAATCCTATGTAATAAAATAATACTAAATTAATAAATTTAAGGAATCTTTTATTACGAATGATCATCAAGGCTCAGCTGTATAGGATGGGCAACTGTGCACAGCAATGGGAAAAACTTCAAGGCTCAATTGTATAGTATGGTGTTAGATGGCACAGTTTTTCCAAGTTATTTCTCGATTAAAAAAGACAGTTCGATACATAAAACATTTAATATTAATTCATTGTAGAATTGAAAAAGGTTGTATTCTAAGAAATTATTTAATTTGATAAGGTGTATAAAAATAATGTTGAATATGATGTATCATTAATGTTGTTATTAGTTATGATGAGATTATTTCTTGTGCACGATTTGATTTGAAAAGGATATGAAAAATGTTTGGAGGGACAATTGTGTCTTTAACCATGCTAAATATGCATATATTGAAATTTGAAAACTCCTTGCATTGCTAATACAATGATTTGACATGTCTTAGTTATACATAATAGAGTGTGTAATGCATTCTATCAAACGACCCCTAAGTGTAATAAATGTAGTTTACCTAACACATTGATTCCGCAGTTCAAATACTTAATTTATAGATCACATAAAAATAACTTTATCGTTGCTCCAAGCTAAGCCGACTCACAATCTTGATAATTGGTAAAATATTATATTCGCCCTCGGTGCTTACCTAATACCAAACCATCATAATACGTTTTTCGTCTAAATAGTAAAATTAATTTCTTTTCCTTTTCAAAAATTCCACTTTCTCCTTTTTCTGATCGTGTTTTTGAATATAATACATTTATCTTTCCTATATACACATATTTATCAATTGACAGTAATTTGTACTTCTTCTGTTTCAATTTATATGATATCGTTGGATTTGACATAAAATTTTAAAAAAAAAAATAATATTTGAAACTCGTAATTTAAAATAAACTATCTACGTAATCATTTGGATAATTGCTTTTTCCATTTGAATAGGACATTAATTCCCTAGTAATTTCTACGTAATCATGTATCTTAGCTCCACTAAACTCATGCTCAAACTGTCCCCATCTATAATAAGTATACAGTTACATTTCCTAATTGGGTTAGTTTGAAAAATTAATATTTACTCCTAATTAATATGCTAGCTCCATTGGTCTTTGATGACCATAATCTTGTAGTTACATAGGAGATTAGTACAATATCTCTCTTTATTAATTAAAAAATGTAACCAAATCTTCCATCAAAATGCACTTGATTCCTTGGATGATCATACTTTAATTAAAAAATAAAAATAAATAAATTAAGAATCTACGAGAAGTTGAAAAGGATAAGAAAATCAATCAGGATTATGGTGGGATGAAGATGATTAATTTCTACATCCTAAATCAAAGGTCTCTTGTTCAAGCTGTTAAAGAGCGTTTTTTTCGTTAAAATAAATCTTATACATTACAACAAAAACAACATTTAGCGGCAATAAATATACACATTAACAAAGAGTGATAAGCCTTTATCAGCATTAGTTAATTGTCATTGGATCCAGTGTCGCTATAGGCTTTAGGACATTTACAAAGAGTGCTAAATGCCGCTAAAAATTCATTTTTAGTGACGATTAAGCTATTGCCGTTAATTAATTGCCGCTAGAAATCATTATTGATATACGACACAAATTTAAATTAATTGAAGTTTCAATGCGAATACAGAACACTAAAGGAAAACGAGGGGTGTAAAAAATCAATGAAAGGAGGTAGCTTTCATTGACTGCACTGTGAAACATAATAATGAGATTTTGACTGTGGTGGAGATGAAAAAGATAAGAAAAGAGTCCCACACTTTATTGCAAAGTGAAAACACATTCCAATTGGCAATTGCATGCTGTGTATAGAATCATGAATCATATGATATGACTGAAATAAAAATAAATAAATAGATAAATAAAACCAGAAACTACATCTCTATTTTATTAGGATCAGAATTCTTTTAAAACGTCGACCTAACATCTTCAGTTGAATACTTATCGAAAGTTGATCAATTTAATTATATTGGCCTTTAATCTATCGTAATTCTTTATTTGTAATTAGGGTTTGAGACCGGGTAAATCAATAGCCATAGCTCGATTCAAAATTTTGTTAAAATTGACTATATAAATTCTTTGTATCCATTCAATTGTTTGGACTCATTTTATGTCTCGATCGATCATTTTTGGACCGATTATGTTGATCTTATAAGTTATAACATATGATATTTTGTATATATATGTGTGGAATAAGCTAATAATACAAAATTAAATCTGAATATTCCACTTTCTTTCAAGTGTTTCTTATGTTTGTATTAGTTAGTCAAGTCTTATCAAATAATATAGTTAATTAGAGAGAGATCATATCTATGTTTCCACTAATCACACGCATGAATGAATCCAAAATAATTAAAGAAAAGCACTAATATTATGTGACTGTTTAATCATTTACAATATTCTAAATGTGGAAGAGCATGCATGCACTTTTTATTTTTTGACATGACTTGCACCATGTAATTAGCCGTTGGACAATGAATTACAATATGTCCAATTAACTTAGTAATTTGGTGTCTTGTATTCGTATTACGGCCTCGACTAATTTGGATTGCATTGTGTAAACTAGCCATGAATAGTTGTTAGTTACGTTTAGTAAACCATATGAGAAATCAACTTCATATCATAGGTTATGACCTTTAATAATTTAACCATCATTAGATGATGACCGATAACTATAGCTCTAACATTAATTTGTGACCTTATAATTAAATTATTTTTATTTCGCATAAATATCAGAATAAGTGTTTCTCATACTCTATAGGAGATTTAATCTTCAAAATTTGAAAGAATGTGGTGATAGAGACTTGACTAGAAGAGCACCTAAATGTAGGAGTGACCTTTCAAATTGATTGAAGTGGACTAATTGGACTGTTGAAAAATGTACTGATAATGATATTCAATTATTACACTAACGAGGATTGTGATGAAGTCGTAAATATTCATTCATCCGTAATAAGAAAAAGCCTTAGTTATAGAGTCACTTTAAGTGCTTTACTTTCAATATGAAACTTTTCGATGCAAATCTAAATTTAACTGAATTTCAATATAAGTATCAAATATTGAACCAGAAAAGCTAGATTTGCATAAAAGTGTAAAGAGCTGAGGGAGAAGAGGGTAGACTTTTTTTTTTGAGAAAAAAGGGGAATATGTTTGATTTCATCTTTATCTCTTTCAGAAAATTGTGCAAAATCTGTCCACTTTTCCCCCCCAAAGATAGATAAGTTGAAAAATGTATAGTGTGATATTATTAGGATATCTTAATGATCATGTTGTGGAGCCAACTTATAAGATCATAATTTTGAAGAAGTGAAAAAGAGTCATCCAAAAAAAGTGAACGTCCTACTTCCTTTGTGATGATGATGTGATTCATCTTAATGATTTGCAATATAGACTAATTGACATGCCTTTTACTCAACCTCATAGTGCTATTTTATACTCCTGTTTTAATTTATTTGTCTGATTTTAACTTGACGATTTTAAATTAATGTTCTTTAATCTTGTAGTCTTAAACATGTTAGGTGAAACGTTGAAACTAAAGCGTTGCAAAAAAATAAAAAGGTCAAAATTTTAAATATTTTTAAAACAGACTAAAAAGGAAAATAAGATAAATGAATTAAAATGGAAGGATTGAAGTACTATTTTATTTTTTTGTCTTTTTGTACATGATTTGTTTGTTTGAAGTTTACTAATGGAGTCTGCAAAAAGACATAAAGTCACCACTGAAGTTGTTTCGAATTTTTAAAAAGACATCTTAACTTTGTGGGTGTCCTATTACCCCATTGAACAATTTAAGAGTGTTATAAATATCTCACTTTTCACCCAACCTCAATTGCAAGAAAAGAAGTGCAATCACGCACCAATTGTTGTTTGCCATGTATTGAATTTTTTAATTTTTAGTTTCATTTTCATTTTCATTTTTTCTTCTTCAACCTTCATTCCTCTACACGCCCCAAATGAAGAGAGGAAGCGTGAAAACTTTAAATCCTTTTTCTTCTTCAACCTTCATTCCTCTAAAGTAGCAGTCATTGCCGCCTTCGACGTACTCCATGATGCTTCCCTGTTATAGCATTATTTCCGTCATTAAATCATCACTAAAGCAAGGTAATGGAATTCTATATTCAAACCAAAATAAAATAAAATGGAGTTTGATAGTACTCTCTAATCAATCGAATAATGGAGTTCACATTTGTTTTTTATAAAAAAAAAAGAGGATAAACAAAGTTAAAGAAACAAAGAAAAGTAACAGATAAGAAAAAAAGTGATAAAAATGGATGAAGTAAATGAATCTTCTAAATTGAAGAAGATAAAGAGAAGGTTATTGGGTTGTTGAATTTGGGTGAAGAAGTTAATGGAAAAGAATGAATTGAGAAAGTTAAAATTAAGAAAATAGAAATAACTAAAAGAAAATAATATTTCTAATTAAATAAATATTTATTTATTTTTTGGCTTGACTCACACTCTAAATGGAGATTGAACCACACTCTCCTACCACCTAGGCTCATAATGGGACAATAAATTCATTATAAATAAGAATAATGGAGTAATAGGACCCCCGCAAAGTTTAAGTGTCTTTTTGAAAATTCGAGACAACTTCAGTGGTAACTTTATGTCTTTTCTCATTCACTTATAATAGTGAAAACTTTAGATGATGAACATGTTTGAAGTTCAATTGCAACATTAATGCAAACTTCAGACCTCGAAGTCTGAAGTTCATTTCTAGCTTGGTGCAATTATGAATTCACGTGAATCTAATAATCTTTGTTCAGACTCTCTTTCTAGATGTTTACAAATTTCCTAAATATGTAAAAAACACAATTATATTTTAAGAGATATGATAATGTTTGATTTATTTTGTGTGGGAGAATCTATCAAATTTAATTTGTCATAATGAGTAATGGTAACATATCCAAGAAATCAAAGAGCTTATAGCAATCAGGTTCACCTAAAATGATCCGAGATTAGATCTTGATCTACCTGAGATTATTCCTTTTAATTGTAATTTAAGGGTGACAAAAATAATTCATAAAATCATGACATGCTCGTTTAGGTTTGGAGGAGTTAAAAACACACTTATTTTATTAATTGACCCAACTAATTCAGCCTATAAAAGGAAATGTATTCATGTAATTCACTAAGAAATTTAAAATAACATGTGGCTATGTAATTATTTTAAAATAATGTGAGATTTAATAGTTATACGAGAAATATTTATATAATTAAGTAGTTTTTCTGTGGAAAATTTGAGCCTCAAGCCCACGTCTCTGTTGAACAAAAAAGGTTCGTCCACTGGCCACAATTTGCTATTGGGCCTTACTAAGTGGATTAATCTTCATTTCTATGGACACACATAAAATTCATGGAGTTAGGATTTTTACAAAATAGGATTCATAATTCATAATATGAAAAAGTTAAAACACTAAAAAATTTCAAAGGTATTTAACTTTATTGTATATACATGAAAAATGATTTAAATCATATATATAAAATAGTGTAATTATTCATCGATGGTGGTTTAATGAACCCCCTCAATCTTTGCTAACTCTGCCCCAACCCTTAATATTGATTTAAGATAATAATATGGTATATATGTGCCACTTTCAGAACAAGGGGCATATTAGATCTAAATGACAAAGTTGAGGGGTATATCATACCCTTTTCAACTTAAACATGGTCATTTTAATTAAAAATAAAAAAATTAAAATAAAATCCGGATTTTAAAAGAAAAAAGAAGAAGTGAAATATTGAGTGTTCTTTAAATTTCAAATACAATATACAACAAAACAAAATTTCGAAAAAAGTGAATAATTCTCATAGCGGGTTGAAGGATACGTAGCCCCAAAAATAAAACTGTGGGGCGGGCCGAAGGGCACGTACCCGATGGCCCAGTGCCCGGCAAATCTAGTCCAACTAGGTCTCACATAAAAACCTAATAGTATAAATTACGTACTAGGTGTAGTATTATTCTTTTCCAAATTCTTGTTTAATTATTCTCTAATGTCTCTTTTAGCTATGGCGAATTGGTCCGAACTTCCATACGATCTACTTGTTACAATCGCGAAGCTTTTTACAGTGATAGAGGATTTCGTTATATTTGGTGCTGTTTGTAAATCATGGCGAACTGCTGCTACCAAAGAAAATTTTGATGTGTCTGCAACAAATTTTAAACATATGGAAAATAAATAAACTACACAAATAAAATCTGAAGAAACATAATTTTATTCATCAAGATAGCGGGTACAATTTTGTTCCTCCCTTGATTCTCCTCTCCTAAGATTTATCCATGATTTGAGGGCTGTTAGCGGCGTATTTCTCGAATTAGGATGGTTTAGATTTGACCTCTATAAGAATATTCCATGTCTTTTGTGGAATATATCGAGGTCTTGATCTCTTTATGAAATTTTTGAGATCGCCTTTTAAGGGAATTTAGTACCCTTTATATAGGCATAAACTAGGGTTTAAGGTTGAGTAGCCTCCAAAAATCATAATTTGAGTTGAACACAATTAGTAGAAACTAGAGTCCCAACTCGAATTGAACACATCTTGTAGTGTCCCACAAAATTTCAATGTCTACAGTGTCATCGCCCCTAATTCTGTTACTTATGCTTGCACCTGATGACTTAAACGATGATTATCGAGATTTTTACTCTCTTACCAAGAAGAAAATTTCACGAGTATTTCTCCCCGAAGCTAGTGGAAAAGTATGTTTTTCAACTCAACGATGGCTTTGCACCGTAGAATATATTACCGGTATCAGAGATGAGATTGTTGCACCCTTTCTCACGTGCTCAAATCCAGCTTTCTCCAACACATGAATATAACAATCATGTGGTCATCCACAAAGTTGTTTTATCTGCCAACCCTTCCTTAAACTCCGATTATGTTCTGATGATTTCGTATTATGGGCATGAGAATAGGCATTATTTGGCCTTTTGGCGACCTGGAGATCTCTTATGGAAGGAAATTGATATTAAAGGATGTGGTAAATTTTTGAATATATACTACTTAAAAGGACAATTTTATATGATCACCAAGTGAAGGTGATGGAGTTTGGGTTATTGATGTTGCTAGGCGTAATAATAAAAAACCCCGCTTAGTTGTTAATTAAGGCAAACAATTGTGGTCTACCTCGGTCGTATAAAAAGCAGTTCTATCTAGTCGAAGTATCAGGTGCACTATTACTTGTTATACAATATTCTAGTAATGATAAACTAGTTGGATCTTATTTTCGACATAATATGACCTATTTATTTCATGTATGGGAACTAGATCTAATCAAAGGAGAAGCAAAAAGGATTGAATTATTGGGAAATAGAGCAATATTTTTGGGGTGTAATGCTTCAATTTCGATGGAACCTTCTAAGTTTATAGGCGTGAAGCCAAATCATATCTATTATACTGATAATTATAGAGAGCTCTTTACTTTGGGCAGACGGAGTATCGAAAATATGTTGTCTTATAATCTTGAAGAAGGAACAAATCAACCTTTTTATTCTAGCATTAATTATTTTGGTAGTACTTTTGGGTTATACCATCGTTATGATATTTTGGATTAAAAATGCTAGCTCTTGCTTTAATTTGGCTTTGGCCATTTGTTTTTGTTTTCTGCGATATTCTTGTTTAGGGAATTATTTCTTACATTGTAATCCTGTTTAATTATATATGTTTGTTTTTTAAATTTAATCCTTTTTAATCCATTTATACAGCTGTGGGTTGATTCTCTTAATATTTAGCATTACATATATATCAGCATACTGTTAAAATTAATTAAAAGAAAGTTGAAATTTTGAAGAATAAACATCCGTTAAACAAGATTACAATGAAAGAAAATAAATAAAACATAAATAGCTAGCCAACAGCAAGTGTAATATTACCCTTTTGATATCAGAATGATGGGATAACCCAAGTTTGGGGACAAATAGGACTAACGGAAATGCCATGAAGTTGAGGTGGACAGAGTTACCTAGTACATGTTGCTGATGGGAGATGTCTTGTATCCGATGGAATTAATTGAAGTGCGTGAAAGCTAACCCGCATCATCTTAAAAAATATTTAACAAAAACCTTAGAAGAGTCATATTATTAATGGTCATGGATGCATTACACCCCCAAAAAGATAGCTCTATCTCCTCATTCTTTAATCTCCTTTGATTATACATCTAATTCCCACACTAGATGTAATCAAATGACTATTCATTTATTTGAATAATTGTATGTTGAAATAGTGCTTTACCATATACTTTTTGCAAATAATATTTAGAATATGAATGTACTTTTTCTAAATATGATTTAATTTATATCCAATTTTTAAAACTAACAAAATCAACCAATTACTTTGACTTATTTATTTGAAACATAAATATATGCTCTACAAAATAACATCTCATAATAGATAGTCAAATAATGTCATGTATTTTGATCTCACTTACTATTACAAGTGTTGGAATTTGGATTATTGATGTTGCGAGGCCCAGTAATCAAAAACTCCGCTTGGTTGTTCAGATTATAAATAATTGTACTCTATCTTGACATATTTAGAAAATGATTCAATCTAATCGAAGTATCATGTGCACTATTATTTGTTGCACAATTTTCTAAAAATGATAAACTTGATGGAACCAATGATGGATATAAGACTTGTGCATTTCAAGTATGAGAGCTAAATCTAATCAAAGGAGAAGCAAAAAGATTAAATTCTTGAGAGATAGAGCAATATTTTTGGGGTATAAAGGAACCCCATTTTTTCCAGACTAAAGAAGATGAATGAATTGTAGGAGTAGCATACTAATTAATCAACTATTTTTTTTTCTCACTTAGATTCTTGTAATCGTACACTTAATTAGAAAAAATATTTGAATCTAACATAGAATCGTTGTATTTATTTTGTTTTTTTTTACATTGATCCTTTCACTACAAGATACATACACTAATAAAATAATTAGTACTTAAATAACTAAACCTTTTATAATTAATTCCTATATAATTAATTCTTATACTATCAATACCTACGTAACTAATCTATTTATTATTAATATACGCATAAGTTTACCTTATTATACCATGATTATTCCTAATAGTATATAGTTCCCTTTTTAATTCCTATATAAAACAAAAATTCGAAAAAAAAGTGAATAATACTTGTAGCGATACTAATGTGCCTAATGAAGCCCCCAAATAAAACCAATATCTAATCGAACTAGGTCTCACATAGCTGAAAAAAAAGTATAAATTATGCACATACTATTCTTCTAATCCAAATTCTTGTTTAATTATTGTCTTTTGAATTTTTTGGCTATGGCGAATTGGTCCGAACTTTCGTACGATCTACTTGTTATGATCGCGAAGCTTGTTACAGTGATGGATGATTTCGTTGTATTTGGTGCTGTTTGTAAATCATGGCGAACTGCTGCTACCAAATAAAATTTTGATGTGTCATTGCCTCAAATTCCGTTACTTATGCTGGCATCTAATGAAGATGATGATTATCGAGAATTTTACTCTCTTTTCAAAAAAAATAATTCACGAGTATTTCTCCCTGAAGCTAGAGGGCTAGTATGTTTTTCAACTCAAGGATGGCTTTGCACCCTGAAATATATTACATGTATCGTAAAGATAACATTGTTGCACCCTTTTTCACGTGCCCAAATCCATATTCCTTCACTACGTGAATATTATGAAAATGTGGTCATCCACAAAATTGTTTTATCTGCTAACCCTTCCTTAAATAACTCCGATTATGTTCTAATGATTTCGTATTATGTGAATAAGAATAGGCATTATTTGGCTTTTTGGCGACCTGGAGATCTCTTATGGAACAAAATTGATATTAAAGGATGTGGTGAATTTCAGGATATATACAACTTAAAAGGACAATTTTATATGATCACACCTGATGGAGTTTGGGTTATTGATGTTACTAGGAGTAATAATCAAAAACACCGCTTGGTTGTTAAGGTAAAAAGTCGTGATCTACCTTGGCCGTTTAAAATGCAGTTTTATCTAGTCGAAATATCAGGTGCATTATTACTTGTTATACAATATAAACTAGATGGATGTTTATATGGATGTGATTCTGGACATGATACGACCACTGCATTTCATGTATGGAAACTAGATCTAATTAAAGGAGAAGCAAAAAGGATTAAATTATTGGGAGATAAAGCAATATTTTTGGGGTGTAATGCTTCAACTTCGATGGAACCTTTTAAGTTTATAGGCATGATGCCAAATCACATCTATTATACTGATAATTTTAGAGAGTTCTTTCCCCTCGACGGACGGGTTATCAAACATATGTTGGCTTATAATCTTGAACAAAAAAAAATTCGACCTTTTTATCCTAGCATTAATTTGGTTACTACTTTTGTTAAGCCGCCAACATGGGTTATACCATCGTTCTAGCATATTTTAGATTAAATATGCTAGCTCTTTCTTTAATTTGGCTTTGGTTATTTGTTTTTGTTTTCTGTGATATGGCTTGTTTAGGGATTATTTCTCTTACATGTAATCATGTTTTATAGTACATGTTTATTTTTAAATTTAAATCTTTTTTTAATCAATTTCAATTAATTATACTTTTCCTTCTTTAATTTAAAAATAATACTACTTTTTCCCCCTCCCCAAACACCCCATTGTGTTTGGCATAGACATTTGAAAGTAGAGATGATGTTTTTTTTTGGTAACAACTGTAAAAAAATTACCATACCACCAAGAACATTTACAACTTAAAGAGCACCTATTCCTGATAACAGTGATAGGCCTCTAACCAAACAAAAAAAACTAACTAATTACTTATTAAAAGCTGGATGAACCCTCTACAATTATATGCTTTCTTTGAATTATTAAACAAAGCTAATCTCTCTATGATTTCCTTCTTTATCTGTCGCACTGCCTCATCAATGTGTACATGTATGAAGAGAAAAAATATTATTAAAGTCATTAACAATTGGTCCTATAAATAACAACGATACTAAATGATATGATCTAGTGATTAATGAAGTAAGTTGAGAATTATGAAGTCTTAAATTCAAATTTTGTTAAAAACAAAAACACTAAACAAATTCTTTCACACAAATTGTCTTGGACACTATAATTATTGGTTATTTCTTTCCAAAAAATATTTCTTTAAAAAAACCTATTTTGACAAAAACACACCATCAAAATAAGTCATTTTTTTGAAGATTGACCCAACAATGCTTTTCTAATATAATTTTAAAAAAATTGAGAGGTACAATGCATACCTTGATATAATCGTGAGTTTGACCTTGAAAATTAAATATTATTTATTTTATTTATAATTTTTTAAGTTGAACTAGGTCTCCAATATGACAATATCTAGTTGAACTAGGTCTCCGAAACTGAAAAAAAAAAGAGTTAATTAATAGTATAAATTATTCTCTTTTGCCTCTTTTAGCTATGGCGAATTGGTCCGAACTTTCATACGATCTACTTGTTACAATCGCGAAGCTTTTTACACTGATAGAGGATTTCGTTATATTTGGTGCTGTTTGTAAATCATGGCGAACTGCTGGTTCCAAAGAAAATTTTGATGTGTCATCTCCCCAAATTTCGTTACTTATGCTGGCACCTGAGGACTTAAATGATGATTATCGAGATTTTTACTCTCTTACCAAGAAGAAAATTTCACGAGTATTTCTCCCCGAAGCTAGAGGGAAAGTATGTTTTTCAACTCAAGGATGGCTTTGCACCGTAGAATATATTACAGGTATTGTAGAGATGAGATTGTTGCACCCTTTCTCACGTGCTCAAATCCAGCTTCCTCCAACACATGAATATAACAATCATGTGGTCATCCACAAAGTTGTTTTATCTGCCAACCCTTCCTTAAACTCCGATTATGTTCTAATGATTTCGTATTATGGGAATGAGAATAGGTATTAATTGGCCTTTTGGCGACCTGGAGATCTCTTATGGAACAAAGTTAATATTAAAGGATGTGGTAAAATTCTGAATATGCAATACTTAAAAGGACAATTTTAAATGATCACACGTGATGGAGTTTGGGTTATTGATGTTGCTAGGCGTAATATTAAAGAACCCCGCTTGGTTATTAAACTAAACAATTGTGGTCTACCTTTTATAAGTCAGTTCTATCTAGTCGAAGTATCAGATGCACTATTACTTGTTATACAATATTCTACTAATGAGAAACTAGTTGGATCTGATTATCGACATGATATGACCCATTTATTTTTTGTATGGGAATTAGATCTAATCAAAGGAGAAGCAAAAGGAGTTAAATTATTGGGAGATAGAGCAATATTTTTGGGGTGTAATGATTCAGCTTCATTGGAACCTTCTAAGTTTATAGGTGTGAAGCCAAATCACATCTATTTTACTCATAATTTTAGAGAGCTCTTTCCCTTGGGAGGACAGGGTATCAAAGATATGTCGGCTTATAATCTTGAAGAAGGAAAAAATCAACATTATTATACTAACATTAAATTTGGTAGTACTTTTGTTAATCCGCCAACTTGGGTTATACCATCGTTATGATATTTTAGATTAAAAATGCTAGCTCTTGTTTTAATTTGACTTTGGCCATTTGTTTTTGTTTTCTGCAATATTGCTTGTTTAGGGAAATTATTTTGTTCTCTTACATTGTTATAGTGTTTTATACATGTTTATTTTTGAAGTTTAATCCTTTTTAAGCAATTTTAATTATACTTTCCTTGAATGTGAAGTATTTGAAATAGTTATTCATATGTTGGCTAAATATCTAGATAATCCCTTAAGCTTGCGTGGTTGACAATATTTGTAAGTTATACATATTAACTTCAATACGACCTAGTTGTTACGATAGCAAAACATTTGGTAGGGATGGAGGATTTCGTAGTATTTGGTGTTGTTTGTATTTCATTGTGAAGTGTTGTTACTAAAGGAAACTTTGATGTGTATCGCCTCAAATCTCGTTACTTATGTTGGCTGTTGATAAATAAAAGGAACAATAACTACGCTTGTTTAGTATGTGCTCATTCAGATCCGGTAGGTGATTTCTTCTCATCCGTCCAAGTCTTAAGGTGGAAAAAGTTACCGATATCTGTTCTAGTAGGAAGTAGCAAGTAATCCATGGAATTAATCGACCACAATTATCTAGAAAAGAAAATGGATCCTTTGATTACTGGTCCACCATACGGGTTTGATTGAAGATGTACACCAGTGGCTTGATTCTCTTAGTATTTAGCATTATATACGCTACAACAAAAATAACTTTTAGCGGCAATAAATAGACACATTAATAAAGAATGCTAAAGTCTTTACCGGCATTAGTTAAGTGTCATTAGATCCTATGTCGCTAAAGCTTTTAGGGACATATACAAAGAGTGCTAATTGCCGCTAAAAATACATATTTAACGGCAATTTTTAATTAATTACCGCTAAAACTCATTTTTTAGGTGGTATATTACTGTTAAAATTGATTTAAAAAAAAGTTGAAATTTTGAAGATTAAACATATGTCAAACAAGATTACAATGAAAGAGAATCATATGCTTTCACACCAATTAAGTGATTTATTTTTTTTAAAAAAACAAACGCAATTAATGGCTCAATATTTGAATTATTCAGACCTTCATTAAGTACAAACAAAGGCCTAAGTCAATTTCATCAAAATTCATTACTTTAATCTTTACCTCTCTTACCTCACATAAGATAGTCACACTTTCTTTTAATTGAATCACTTATTCGTGTAATAATAGCCCTAATATTGCTTAATTGAATCCACTATAAGTTTTCTGTGAATTGTTTATGTACTAGGTGTTTGTGTCTATCGAATTACGTATGTCCTCAAAACAATTGTTACTTTCAAATGAAAAAAATCAAACCAAACTGATGGTTATTTTGTTTTTGTTTGCTTTGATCTAGTTTTAGAAATTTAAAAACTTGACTAAAATAGTTTGATTTTAGTTTTAACCAATAACCAATCCAAATCGAACCACAAACACTCCAAATCCTTGTAATCCGAACTATACCATACAAATGTTCCTAATAAAACCCGAAAGTAAACCGTGGGTCGGGTCGAAAGGATTGTAGCCCGTGGCCCATTGGCCACCAAATGTAGTCTAACTAGGTCTCACGTATATGATACGTACTAGGAGTACTATTCTTCTTCTCCAAACTCTTGTCTAATTATTCTCTTTGGCCTTTTTTTACTATGGCGAATTGGTCCGAACTTCCATACGATCTACTTGTTACGATCACGAAGCTCGTTACAGAGATAGAGGATTTCGTTATATTTGGTGCTGTTTATAAATCATGGCGAACTGCTGCTACCAAAGAAAATTTTGATGTGTCATCTTCCCAAATTCCGTTACTTATGCTGGCACCTAGGGAGTTAGATGATGATTATCGATATTTTTACTCTCTTACCAAGAAGAAATTTTCACGAGTATTTCTTCCCAAAGCTAGAGGGAAAGTACGTTTTTCAACTCAAGGATGGCTTTGCATCTTAACATATAGGTTAACATTGTTGCACCCTTTCTCACGTGCCCAAATCCAGCTTCCTCCAATACGTGAAAATAACAATTATGTGGTGATTGACAAAGTTGTGTTATCTGCTAACCCTTCCTTAACATCCGATTATGTTGTGATGAGTTGGCATTATAATAAGCGTGGACGTTATTTGGCTTTTTGGCGACCTGGAGATGATCTCTTATGGAACAAAATTGTTATTGAAGGATGTGGTGAATTCCAGAATATGCACTACTTAAAAGGACAATTTTATATGATCACACGTGATGGAGTTTGGGTTATTGATGTTGCTAGGCCTAAGCATAGTAATCAAGAACCCCACTTGGTTGTTAAGTTAAATTTTAGTCCACATTTACCGCCATATAAAAATCGGTTATATCTAGTTGAAGTATCAGGTGCGCTGTTACTTGTTGCACAATATTCTACGAACCATAAACTATATGGAACTGATTCCGGAGATATAACCTATTCATTTCAAGTTTGGGAAGTAGATGTAGTCAAGGGAGAAGCAAAACGGATTAAACACTTGGGAGATAGAGCATTATTTATGGGGTGTAATGCTTCAACTTCGATTGACCCTTCAAAGTTTGTAGGCGTGAAGCCTAATCACATCTATTTTACCGATAGTTTTATAGAGCTCTTTTCCTTCTGTGGAGGGGGTGTCCATGATATGTCAGCTTATAGTCTTGAAAGTGGACATGTTCCATCTTTTTATTCTGGCACTTTTGGTAGATTTGCTATCCCGCCGATTTGGGTTATGCCATCGTTCTAACATTTTAGAATAAAAATGCTACTTCTTACTTTAACATTGTACAATCATGTCATGTACTCGACAATGTGAGAAGGAACTGTATCCATCAGTTTTGGCATATTCCATATTCCATTTTCAATGTAGTTTGAGACTTGATACCCTTAGAGCTTTACCTTGGCCGATAAGAAAGCAGTTCTATCTAGTCGAAGTATCTAAGACCTATGCATTTCAAGTATGGGAACTATATCTTGTTATGCTAAGAAAGAAATAAAGACTTGTTTGTTTTATGCATGTTTATTGATAGCAGGTACCCTGTTATTAGTCGAGGTGTGTAAAAATTAGTAGAGTTATGGTCCATAGAGGCTTGATTGAAGATGTACACTACTATTAAAAATGATTGAAATTTTCAAGAATAAACAAGATTACAATGAAAGAGAATAAACAAAACATATATATCATGCCAAAAGTCATTATTGTTATCAGAATGACGGTATAACCCAAGTTGGCGGGCAAATAGGACTAACGGAAATGCCATCATAAAAAGGTTGAATTTTTTCATCTTCAAGACTGTATACCCCCATATCTCTACCACCACCTCCTTCGAGTTGAAGATACATCTCTGTCCAACCATCAGTAAAATAAATGTGATTAGGCTTCACTCCTACGACTTGTTTAGAAGAGACATTACTAATGTTAATAGATGCATTACGCCCCAAAAAGATAGCTCTATCTCCCAATTCTTTAACCACCTTTGCTTCTCCTTTGATTACATCTATTTCCCACACTCGAAACATAGAGGCACTATACCCACCATTAGGTCCATCAGGTTCCTCGTAATCACAAATTTGTATAACAAATAATAATGCACCTGATACTTCAACTAGATGAAAGAAAGTCCCATACCGCCTAACTACTATATCATATACCTCCATGTTAATAACCAAGCGCGGTGTCCCAGGATTTCCAGGGTCCACAACAAAGATTATGCCAGGGTGAGCAGTGAAATACAATTGTCCATTAAAGTAGTGGATATCAGTGACCTCACCATATTTTTTGGAAGCAATTATAGTCCAACATAGGTCTCCAGGTCGCCAAAAAGCAAAATGATAGCTAAATTGTTCAAAATACGAAATCATGAGAACATAGTCAGATGTTAGGGAAGGATTAGCAGATAACACAGCTAAGTCGATGACTGCATCCTTATCTTGTGATGCTGGAGGAAGATGTATTTGGGTGCGCGAAAAAGGGTGCAATAAAGTCATATCTCCAATACCTGTATATTCAGTGGTGCAAAGCCATCCTTGTGTTGAAAGACACATTCGGCCTTTAGCTTCAGGGAGAAAGACTCTACGTGTAATTTTCTTCTCAGAAAGAGAGTAGAATTCTCGATAATCATTGTCTTTATCAGCAGCCAACATAAGCAACGGAACTTGGGGCCATGATACATCAAAATTTTCTTTGGTAGCAGCAGTTCGCCATGATTTACAAACAACACCAAATATAACGAAATCCTCCATCTTCGTAACAAGTTTCGCTATCGTAACAAGTAGATCGTACGGAAGTTCGGACCAATTCGCCATAGCAAAAAAGAGAATAATGAATTTATTTTTGCCTGCATAAGTTGTATAGTTCCAGTTTGGACAATAATTTGGAAAAATAGTACTAATAAAATTGTACGTAGTAACGAATACTAACATGTTTTTTTTTTCCATTTATGAGACCCAATTCTATAAATATTAATTAGTTTTCATATAGCTTATTAAAGTATCAAATATTTGGTCAAAATCTCAATGCCTATTATTGGTAATTTTAGAGATTTTACTTCTATAAAAATTATTGATTAATATATATTACCAAAAAGGAAAATAGTTATTATAAAGGGTTCAATTTTGGAAAAACTAACATACATCATCAATACAATATATACTAATTTTACCTTTACTTTCAAACAATTACATATATTACCACTTTTAATATTTTATACCATATATTTTAAAAGATACAATCAAATAAACACATGTCTTAAAACTAGGACTGATTAATTATCTTTACATTTAAACATCACAATTAATGGTCAATAATAATCCGCTCATCAACCCGCCTCCACCAAAACTCCTATATGTCAACCGTATCTCTCCCCTCCCACGCCCAAATCCTCCATCACCTTCACCATAATCTCTCATCATTCATCCTTAATCTCCTATCTATGTTAATGTTGTTTCATCGTCGGAAAATCCATCAAATTTACGGCCAAAAGCTAGATGCTGCTAGTGTTTGCTAATGGTTTCTTAGTTGTCAAAAGCTATTAGTTAGGATATATTATGTAAATCCTTATTATTCATTCTGCTAATTCTTATTCAACTTATTCATCAATCATCATAGTTAGATTAATTTTACCTAGTTGAGAAGTAAAGTGAATTCTTCCTAGCATTATATGTAGAGATTTGTTACTATTTGCTTTATTATTTGTCTTGTTTCATTATTTGATATGGTGAGAAGAAGAGTTCAGCGAAGAACGAAAGGTTTCTTGCTAGTTTCACTACAAGAAAACTTACATTTTGTTGTGCCAAAAGTTGCTACAAAACCCCACAAAGTCGACACTAATAACATTTAGTGGAGACATTAGGGTCGTGACTAGTACTTTCATAACTAAATGTTACTATCTCTATCCACTTTTAATTGTCATGTTGCACTTTTCGAAAGTCAATTTGACTAATTTTCAAAGTTGAATTAGAATACATTAATTTGATATTTT
This sequence comes from Solanum tuberosum, assembly GCF_000226075.1. Classification (NCBI taxonomy): domain Eukaryota; kingdom Viridiplantae; phylum Streptophyta; class Magnoliopsida; order Solanales; family Solanaceae; genus Solanum; species Solanum tuberosum. The sequence goes on along the minus strand of NW_006239374.1, from coordinate 291,375 downwards.
AAACAAAAAAAAGATAGATATTCAAAAACTATACGAAAAGGACTATAAATTGCAATTTTTTTGCATATCAATATGATGAAAAAATACATAGTAAAATGTTGATCAAAGTTCATATCGTTTGACTCTAAAAAAGAAAACTATGACAATTAAAAGTGGACAGAGGGAGTATTAGTGGCGACAATTAGTGTCGTCACAAGAAGTACGTATTTAGTGGCGACTTAGTTGCCTCTAAAAGTAGGCAAATATCTTTGGGGAAATGACTTTTAATTAAAGGCGAGTTTTGTCACCACTATAACTACAAAACATTCAGTGGCAAGTGTTGTCGCCACAATAACTGAGTATTAGTGACTAACTATGGTCGCCACAAATACCCTTTTTCTTTTGAAAAAAAAGTTACAGCATTATTATTTCTAATAATACAGCACAAATGTTTTACAACAATCCAATTGACAATAAAGGATACACAACGAAAGATATTTTCCAAACAATGATACCAAAAACTTTCATAGCATATAATAATTGTGCATACACATAAAAAACACAAACACAAAAATAATATGTTTTTCAGCTATAATAAATTTTGCCCGAAAGAATATGTCCTGTAAATCAATTAACACACTCCTTTACAGTATTCTATAGAAAGGTACATCATCATCGATCCTTCGTGCATACTTTGGATAGATCAATTACTGCCGTAATGTGATCTTGCAACTTTCATTCCTGAATGTGTTATTATGTTCATTTTCAGTTGTTGAAGATTGTCAAATTGATTGATGACTGCAACCCAAAAGACAACATAGAAGTCTCATCTCAATATTTTCAATATTGATTAAAGAATAAAAAGAACTCCTTGATATCTAATTGTTTAGCACCCAGAATCTCTCACTTGCACTATTTTAACCTATCTCTATCATAATAAGCAAGTGAACAAACAAGAAAAATTAGTTCTTCCCTACTGATAAAAAACTCGGATCACAACATAATTCCAAACAGTAACAACTAGTCACATAATTACTCAAGTCCCCAAAAGTTTCAATATAGCCACTAGCATTTCAGATATGAGCAACAAAAAATGTCAAGGAACAATGAAATACTGAAATTAGCATATATCATAAACAATTGAATCACGCTTCAGATTCGACAACAAAAGAACTCAAAGATATTTTTAGATGTGTGAAATAACTATAAACACTTATTTTAGTACGAATAAAGGATACATAGGTTGATTACTTCTTTACCAGAAAATTTTGATCTATACTTAAAATATGAAATAAAGGATTTTGTGGCGACTTTAAGGATGCTACAATAGTTACACCTTTAGTGGCGACAAATCGCTGCTGAAGACCTTTTGTAGCGACTTATTATAGGTCGCCATAACTATTTTTCTCATTGATATTTTATTAGAAAAATTATTTCATATTTGTGACGACTTATGGATTGCCGCCACAGAAAATGTCATATTTAGTGGTGACACTTAACTATCACCTTCTGCAGCAACCATTTCAAGTCGCCCCTAAAGCTCCTATTTTTGTGGCACCTATATTTGTCGCCACTAAAAGTCGTCACAAAAAATTACATTTCTTGTAGTGTTTGGTGGAGATTTTGTCGGAGACGATGATTTCATGATGGCGAGGAAACGAGCAACGAAGATGGCGTTGGTCTCTAGCGAAGAGGAGAGAGATACGAAGGTTATTAGGTGTACTTGTATCTAACAAAATATGCCTTTGTGATTTGTTCTAAATTCATGCGTCAGTACATTCTATATTTTGATACACATAATTAGATGTATATATATGCTTATCATATATCTGAGGTACATGTTTTGGATATAATGTTTGAAATTAACACTTGATACATCAAATTAATACTAGATACATATAAATAGATATATGAAATTAATTAATATTAGATCATATAAATAGATAAATGAAATTAATAATATATCATATAAATAGATACATGAAATTAATACTAGATACCGTATACTCATATATCTAAGTATTTAGTTTGTTGGTTACATCATCTTTTTGTAATAGATACATCAAATTAATGAATTTGTAGCAGGTTTGAACGAGATTTTGCGATTCTTTTGTGGCATCGTTTTCTTTTTCTTTATCCTAGTAACCATACTTGGCTAGCTTATCAGACATTTCGACATGCATATCTTTGTCAGCTTCATTATGTTGTGCCATCGGTTGGTACGGACGCTACACGTTAATAAATGTCTAGATATTTGTGTGTGTGTGTGTGTGTTTTATACGAGGTATATATGTTAATGTCAAGAATTCGTCGACACTGTGTTATATAATATAAATTAGTGATGTTTGATGAGTTTGGTCCATTACATATATAACGTAACGCAGCCAATATAACATTGTATGAGGATTAACTCAACATTCACACAAAACAACATACAATATTTTTTAATAAAACATACCAACACTCATCAGATCCCTTACACACGATGATTAATTAGTGGAAACCTAGCTATTAATAATGACACTTTCAATAGGATTTTATTGATGGCCAAACTCGAAGTTAAATCCGAGATTTTTAATTAAGGATGGAGTGGTTTCACTATTGCCACAACCCTAGTCATTTCCAAATTCTATGTTTGAATAATTTCTTACTAGCTACTTGATAATTTTATTGTGTAAATTTTATGAATGATCATAGTTAATTATAACTCTTTTACTGCGGTCATATAATTATGTTCTTTAATAAAAAAAAAATACAAAATTCTCATCTTGCCAACACAAAATGTCATGATTATCAAAAAATTCATTCTTCCAATGAGTAAAATGAATTTTTACACTACATTTATCTGTTAATAGGGTGAAAATTATATCATTTTTCTATTACAAAACATAATTATGTGATTATTTTTATTTTCTTAACCAACGTCATGTTCTAATGATATTGCTCACGCATTAGAAGCTCTAGCTACATAGTAATGACGTGAGTAGGAAAGTGATATGAAGAGTCTGTAGGAAAATGATGCAATTGTGAGACATAATACTTGTTTTGTCAAACAAGATTACAATGAAATAATACTTGTCTTCCCCCTCCCTAAACACCCCATTCTATTTGGCATAATCATTTGAAAGTAGAGATGGTGTTTGATCAACGTTTTCATGAAGTATTTTTGGGTGTTAATTTATGAGGGAGAAAAAATATTATTGAAGTCATTAACAATTAATCCTATAAATAACAATGATACTTAAGGGTATGATCTAGTAATTAATGAAGTAAGTTATGATCTTCAATTCAAATTTTATTAAAGACAAAAATGCTAAATAAATTCTCACACCAATGGGCTTGGACAACATAATTATTGGTTTCTTTCCAAAAAGTATTTCTTTAAAAACCTATTTTGAAAAAAACACATCATCAAAATAAGTCATTTTTTGAAGATTGACCAAACCATGCTTTTCTAATATAATAAAAATTTGAGAGGTACAATGCATACCTTGATATAATCGTGCATTTGACCTTGAAAATTAAAAATTATTTATTTTATTTGTAATTTTTTAAGTTAAATTTGTGTTTGATCATATTTTTTTGCAAAGAATATTTGGAATATGAATGTATTTTTAAAAAAAATATTATTTAATTTATATCCCAATTCTTAAAAACTAGCAAAATCACACAACCTAACTAATTCATATACGGTGTGTGTGGCGCGTGCGTGCATGTGTGTTTTATAACTCTTTGTTAATGTGTATATTTATTGCAGCTAAAGGTTATTTTTGTTGTAGTGATCAGTAACGATCTCCACGTTGCTAAAAAACCAAACAACTTCTAGACCTAAAATAGGAAATCATTTAGTCATATCCTGGTTTCCAATTATCCAAGCTGGATTTGGGAGCATGCCATGGGGGGCAACAATGTTATCTCTCCGATACTTGTATATTCCGCAGTGCAAAGTCATTCCACACTCGCTAGCTATTTATAGCTTTTGGGAGTAAAATTCTCGATAATATCAAATTTTTCTTTAGTAACAACATAATATACAACGAAATCCTACATTACTAATACATATTTTACTATCATGTATTGAAGTTAATATGTCTAACTTACAATTTTCTCAAGGTAAAGGAATAGTTCCCTAAACATTATCGTAGGAAAAAAAAACAAATTGCCAAACCCAAATTAAAGCAAGAGCTAGAATTTTTATTCCAAAATGTCAGAACAATTGTATAACCTAAGTTTGTGGGTGAAAGGGTCTACCAAAAGTCTACCAAATGTGTCTGAACAAAAGATTGAATTTTTCCATCTTCAAGACTATAAGCAAACATATATCTGACACCCACTTTGAGATCAGTAAAATAGATGTGATTAGGCTTCACGCCTATTATCTTAGAAGGGTCAATCGAAGTTGAAGCATTATACCCCAAAAGTATTGCTCTATCTCCCAATAATTTAATCCTTTTCGCTTCTCCTTTGATTAGATCTAGTTCCCATACTTGAAATGCGTATGTCTTATATCCAAAATTAGCTCTATCAAATTTATCATTACTAGAATATCGTGCAATAAGTAATAGTGCACCTGATACTTCAACTAGATAGAACTGCTTTTTATACGGCCAAGGTAGACCACAATTGTTTTTCTCAACAACCAAACGGGGTTCTTGATTACTAGGCGTTGCAACATCAATAACCCAAACTCCAACACGTGTGATCATATAAAATTGTCCTTTTAAGTAGTGGATATTTTGGAATTTACCACATTTTTTAATATCAATTTTATTCCATACGAGATCTCCAGGTCGCCAAAAAGCCAAATAACGTACATGCCCATTATAATACGAAATCATCAAAACATAGTCGGATGTTAAGGAAGGATCAGCAGATAACACAACTTTGTCGATGACCACGTGATTGTTATATTCACGTGTTGGAGGAATGATTCGGGCATGTGAGGAAGTGTTCCACAATGTCATCTCTAAGATACCTGTAATATATTCCACAGTGCAACGCCATCGTCCTTGATGAGCTGGAAGACGTAATGGCCCTTTAGGTGAACTTCTTTTTTGGGAAAGAAAGTAAAATTCTCGATAATCATCATCTTTATCAGCAGCCAGCATAAGTAACGGGAGTTGGGCTGATGACAGATCAAAATTTTCTTTGATAGCAGCAGTTCGCCATGATTTACAAACAGCACCAAATATAACGAAATCCTCTATCTCTGTAACAAGCTTCGCGATCGTAACAAGTAGATCGTATGAAAGTTCAGACCAATTCGCCATAGCAAAAAGAGGCAAAAGAAAATAATTAGACAAGAATTTGCTCCTAGCACGTAATTTATACTTAAAAAAATTCTACTTATGTGAGACCTAGTAGAATTTGAAAAACACTCAAAACCTTATTTTTATTTACTATATTTTTCTTTTTTGAATTTTACTCTAAATTTTTTATTTTTATAAAATGGCCCCTATTTGAATTATGTTTTATAATCAAATCATATTTCATATTTTTTTAGGAAAAGTACGTTCAAACAACTAAATCTAACTTCAAAAATATCAAATAAAGTGAAAAAATATTTGCAATGGTATGTAACATCTCGTATATGAAATCTATCTATGACATTACATGATATCTATTATGAGATGTTATTCTTAAGAGCAGATTTGTATGTTTTAGATAAATTTAGTTGAGTTGGGTGATTTTACTTGTTTTTAAATATTAGGGGTATAAATTAAACCATATATAGAAAAAGTACACTAGATTCTAAATATTCATCGCAAAAAGTATGACCAAACACAACTCCAACTTAAAAAAATTTAATGTTCCAGTTTCCACATAGTAATAGAGGAGATAACTATACATGCATTTTTAGCCAAAATATAGCTATGTACATGTGTTAGGAATGGCAAATTTCATCTAACAAATAAAGAGTAGGAACAAATTACATATAAGGAGTATTGCGTTGTTTTAATCATCTAATAAAAATTTAAAAAACTATATAATTCATATTTCCAGAGGAATGGAAGGATGTAGTGGTGTTCAAATTCTCCGACTACACGATGAGAAAAGACATTCGTGAACTCCTCTCCTTACCATTAAGTGGCTTTCACTCATTAATAGTTTCCGGCTCAGGTAAAGGAGGCAATGGTGGTGTTGGTGACATGGCTACCTGTTGAACGCTACGCACAATATCCAGTATTGGCACTGAACTGCAGGCACTGCTGCAGTGGCAACAGCTTGCCCTATCCATAACTTACAACCATTAGTCATAGACTAAGTTGCTTTGACTCTTCACTTTCAATGCCACACACATGTCGGATTCTCCAAAAATACACTACTTTTTGCACACGCACCCCTTGACATTTTTGAAGAGTCCGAGCAACATAGGTCATAGAAATAGATGTGCAAGAAGTTCTCGATCTCTTGCAATCTACTAACCTCATACACTCCAATATTTTGTACGACTGCAGGTGATTACTCCAACCCATACGTACAGGAAGGCAAATGGAGTGGAGGACAACCTAACAAAGATAGGTTGCAGTGCAACTTTTTTGCTAAAGTCGCGATTTTTGATACACCACTCGCTTTTACTCTTGCAGCATTAGCCAAGGATCAACAAGGACAATACCAACGCAGAATCATCTTCTACCACGGCAATAGCTGCAGATTCACAGTAGTTCTTGTACTCATCCCACTCCCCCTTTTTTGTGTAATAATCCACAGGATCAACCACAAAACAGAGCTGCAAAATAAAGGAATTATTTTTTAAATTTTTAGGAGGTTCTAGGCCGTAAGTTCTTTACTCTACTTCCCGTAAAGATTCATGGTCCTTTCCTCTCAACATGATAACTTTTAAACAATGAATAACAATTACAAAGTAATTAGGGGTCGTTTGGTTGGGAACTAGTTATCCCATGATTAACTATCCAGGGATAACGTATCACACCATGTATATGGGATAACTTATCCCATCACTATGCTATAAATGGTGGGATAAGTTATCCCAAACATGTCAACCAAACAAGACATCAAAATTTTATCCCCAATACTACTTTTTTATCCCAAGACTATTTATTCTTATCCCTCACACCAAACGAGCCCTTACAGTCTACCGAGCTATCCTCTGATGTGTATTACCAAGTGCTAACCATCTTCGAAGGGCTGAAAAGTGATAAACACTAAGACTTTGCACCCAAGTTCTAATCACTGAAAAACTCTAGCAATCCACAACTAAAATTATGTGCTGGAAGGAGAAAAAAGCAGACAACATCTCATTAAAGAGGTATATTTGCATAGTGAATATCACAAGCCTAAATCATTCATAGGAAGTATCATCAAAATTTACTTAAAAGAAGATTGAAATTCAAAACATAAACATACAGACACGATTACGATCAAAGAAAGCAAATAATTCTTAAAACTTTACTCTGATAAGACGGAAAACGTAAATAAATGGCCAAAATTACTAGGCTAGAGAATGTCGCAGAGGTATGTGCAATTCCCCTTTTGATATCATAATGATGGGATAACCCAAGTTGCCGGGCAAATAGGATGAACAGAAACACCCACATAAAAAGATTGAATTTTTCCATCTTCAAAGTTGTAAGCTCCCATATCTTTGCCATCTCCGTATTTCCAATTATCAGTAAAATAGATGTGATTAGGCTTCACTCCTTTCGACTTAGACGTGTCAATTGAAAATGATCCATTCTTCCCTAAAAAAATTGCACTATCTCCCAAGACTTTAATCTCTTTTGCTTTACGTCTAATTAAATCGAGTTTCCATACTCGAAAGTCATAGGTCATATAGGATCCAAAAAAACTATCATGCTTACAAAATTGTGAAACAAGTAACAGTGCACCTGATACTTCGACAAGATAGAGCTGCTTTCGCGGACCATAATTGTTTTTCTGAATAACCAATTGAGGTTCATAATCCTCATCAATAACCCAAACTCCGCTAGAAGTAATCATATAAAACTGTCCATTAAAGTAGTGTATATCCCATAATTCACCAAATTCATCAACATCATCAATTGGAGTCCAAAAGAGATCTCCAGGTCGCCAACAAGCCAAATAACTTTTATGTCTACTATACGAAATAATCACAACAAAATCGGACGAAAACGAAGGATTAGCAGATAATATAATTTTATTGATAGACACATAGCTATTTTCATGAGTTGGTTCCCAATCTCTCAAACCAATATGGGGAGGAAGATGAATTTGAGAATGTGAAAAAGGGTGCGATAACTTCATCTCTCCGATACCTGTATATTCGACGGTGGCAATCCATCCCATTGTTGAAAAACATTCTCGATTTCTAGATCTAGCTTCTGGAAGAAATACTCGTGTTATTTTCTCCTTCGAAAGAGAGTAAAATTCACGATAATCATTGGCGTCGTCTCTTTCAACAGCCAACATAAGCAATGGAAGTTGTGGGAATGGTCCATCAAAATTCTCTTTGGTAGCAGCAATTCGCCATGATTTACAAACGGCACCAAAAACAATGAAATCCTCCATAACTGTAACACGATTTGCTATTGTAACAAGTAGATCGTATGGAAGTAACGACCAATCCGCCATAGCTAAAACTTAAAAAGAGGGCAAAAGAGGAGTGATTTTACTTTTAGGGTTTTTGCGTTTGAGGAAATTTATGTAAGCGCTCAACAAGAAGATTTGTTGGAGGAAAATTCGGACCCAATTCGAGTTACTTTTGGATTAAATTTGAGTGGGTCAAAAAAGAGTTGGATCAAAACGGACCCAATTCGAGTTATTTTTCGATTAAATTTGGGTGGGTTGAAAAAGTTAGATCAAAACGGATCAAGTAATGAATTATAAAACGGGTGAAGATTGAATCTAACCCAATTTTACTATGTTGTAATTGCTTTGTTTATTTTTAAAAAATATTAGTACCTAATAAGATTATTATTTTTTCTTTATTATAACTACCTATAACAAATCAAATTAGGAAAAATATTGAAAATATTTTGACAAAATTTCTCATGAGTCAATTTGAATTACGTATCAATCCAAATTTTTTTAAGATTGAAATGGATTAGCTGATAAATGGACGGATTAATAACCCAACCAAAATTAAAACGGATTAGGCAAATTGAGTTTGATTTTGCCGCACGAAGTATTAAGGTAAACTTTGTCTATCAAACTTCAAAATCAAATACTATCCAGTATTGGCACAGAATTGCGGGTGCTACTGCAAGGGTTACAACTTGTCCTTAGAGTTGTTCAAAACCAAATCGAAATCAATAATTCAAATCATCGATATATAAAGTCCTTCCGTTACTTTTTACCGTCTCAAACTCGATTATACTGAAACTTATGTTGTTGTTGTATCGATAGAGATGTTGGTTCCATCTCTAAGGTGATAGAGGACTCTGCACTATCTCAATGCAAACATAGATTGTTGATAGAGGACCTTGTTCATTAACAATAATGAAGTAATTTGATGACAGAACAGAAATCATACATCTAGTGATATTTGCTGAAACTAGGAAATCTTCCACCTCCTCGATCAGTAACGATGATATTTATAGAGAGCATTAGGAAATAGCAACTTAATTTGTTTCAGTCTTGGAATATCTGCAAAGCTAAGAGGATCTCCTCGAGCTTCTCCCACCCTCTTATAACAAGTGTTTCAAGCACTAAGGCATCCCACTTTGAGATATCTAAGTATTACTAGTTTCAAAAACTCAAGTTTGTGGAACGTGATATCTCCAAGGCACCACTCTTCTAATGGACGAAATCCTGTCCAAAGCTGACTTAATTGGAGATACCTCCATATGACACACACATCCACCATATCACATTCAAGAGTTACAACTCGCCTTAATATCCTCAAATTTTCCAATTTAGAGGATTCCCCTGCTTATTGATTTCCCATTCTTCAGAGATTTATTCTCACAGTACTTGACCTTACCATTATATTATTACTCTGAAACCATTACATATCAAGAAGTTATAAAATTGATAAAGAAATCAAAATACAGAACACTCGGAAAAAAGAACAGTAACAACAACAAATTAATGCAAAAACCAAAACATAATAACAAAAGAAAGAAACTACATATATGTAAAACAAGATTACAATGTAAGAGATTAATAAATAATTCCTTAAACTTTATATTGATAAGGTGGAAAACAAAAATAAATGACAATGAAGAGCATTTTGAATCAAAAATATCAGAACGACGGCATAACCCAAGTTGACAGGTACATAGGAGTTAGGACTAACATGAATATCATGAGTAAAAAATGTAGTTTTTCCATCTTCAAGATTGTAATCCCTTATATAATTGCCACCGTGTTTGTTGAGGCGTAACTCTCTCCCATTACCAGTAAAATAGATGTGATTAGGCTTCACGCCTACAAACCTAGAAGGGTCAATTGAAGTTGAAGCAGTACACCCCAAAAATAATGCGTTATCTCCCAAGATTTTAATCTCTTTTGCTTCTCCTTCGATTAAATCTAGTTGCCATACTTGAAATTGATATTCGCCAGAAATTTTTCCAAATAGTATACCATAGTCACAAATTGTTTAACAATTAATAGTGCACCTGATACTTCGACTAGATAGTACCGTGTAAAGTATGAACTATATGTATCATAATTAAAGTTTTTCTTGAAAAGCAAGCGGGGTTGATCATGATTATCAATAACCCAAACTCTGTCATTAGTGATCATATAAAACTGTCCTTTGAAGTATTTGATATCCTGGAGCAAACCACAACCTTTAATATCAATTTTGGTCTAGTAAAGATCTCCAGGTCGCCAGAACGACAAATAAGGTCTAAGCTTACAATAATAAGCGATCATTACAACATAGTCGGATGTTTAGGAAGGATTAGGAGATAACACAACTCTATAGATTATCATATAGTTTTTAGTACGAGGAGGAAGTTGAATTTGGGCACGTGAAAAAGGTTGCAATAACTTCATCTCTGTGCTACCTTTATATCCTACTGTGCAAAGCCATCCGAACGATGAAAAACAAACTCTCCCTTTAGCTTCTGGGAGAAAACTCTGTATGAAACTTTCTTCTTGGAAAGAGAGTAGAATTCTCGATAATCATTGCCTTCATCAGCAGCCAACATAAGCAACGGAACTTGTGGCGATGAAAAATCAAAATTTTCTTTGGTAGCAGCGGTTCCCCATGACTTACAAATGGCACCAAATACAACGAAATCATCTATACATGTAACTCGATTCGCTATCGTAACAAGTACATCGTATGAAAGTTCGGACCAATTCACTGTACCTTTTCTTGTTGTCTTGGAATTCATGTTTGTGATTCAATCACGGAGGATATTTAGTAAAAACAAATAAAACAAAAAAAAACCCCCCCACCCCCCCCCCCCCCCCCCCAAACCTAGAAAAGGGTAATGATAAGGGGTCATTTAGTTTGAATACAAGTTACGCGCCTTTAGTTTGAATACAAGTTATGATGAGATTAGTTATACTAGGCTTAGTATGGGAAAATTTTCAAAACAACAATATTTTAGCATTTAATAGGACCCCTTAGCCACATTTTCAATATTTATTAAAAGTGTCAATATTTTAGTTTGTTATATATCTAATTTATGTAAAAAAAATTAATTTGTTTAATTTGAAAGAATACAATTATTTGATAACAGAAAGGAGAAAATCAAGGGAGAGAATATTACAAAAAAAGATAAATACCACTTAATTTTCTCATCACTTACATTTTAAAAAAAAACTCAAATGTGTGCCTTTCTCACAAGGTATTTTTTTTTTTTTCCAGAATTTTGTAACCTTTTATAAATCGTATTCATTCCAATATGTATACTATTTGTATTCATTCTAGTTTTCATGTTGTATTTTGTATAATGAAACTTATATTTTTTTATTGGTTTGTATTCATTCCAATAGGTATGCTAAATGAATATGTAGTTATTTAAGAAACATATTTGTATTCATGTATTTTTTTCACTGTGTATTTATTTTTCTTCAGAATCTTGTATCCTTTCTTAAGTCGTATTCATTCCAATATATATTTTATTTGTATTTGTATTCATTCTAGTTTTTTATTTAGATGTAGTATTTTGTATAATAATATATAAAATACAAAATCTTATTTGATGAAAAAGTGAGAATGAAATATAAAACTGAAAAAGAATAAGTGAATATTTGTTGCAATCATTCTTAAATAAAATACATAACTAGTTGACATACCTTTAGAATGAATACAAATTATGAACAAATACCAAATTCATAAACTATGCAACATGATTTTTGAATGAATACAAATATTAATAGCATAAATACGATTTTGAATACAAATTGAGAAAGGATACAAAATTTTGGGAAAAAAATATAAAAAAAATAAAACAAACTAATAGGAAGTTATTCTTACTATAAATAAAATACATATCAAGCTGACATACCTTTGAGATTAATTCAAATTAGAAACAAATACAAGATTCATAAACTATGCAACATGAGATTTTGAATGAATACAAATATTAATAGCATACATATTGATTTGAATATTAATTGAGAAAGGATACAAAAGTCTAAAAAAAACTATAAATACAAAACAAACTAATAAGAAATTGTTCTTCCTCAACTATAAAACTTCCATTTTATTTAGTTTAAAAATAAAACTTTCATTTTATTTAGTTTAAAAATAAAACTTATATTTTAAGTTTATTAAAGTAAGTGAAATTTTATTATTAAAGTCATATAAAATATAATTTTTAAGTGAGTAATAAACTATTTAATTAAAAATATGTAATTTAGTAGTGGAGTGAACATTTTAAGAGAAAACACACTATAAATAAACATAAGAACTAGGCAAATAAAATCTTGTAATATATTCATAAATAAAAATTGTATTTATAAAATGTAATTTCTTAATAGAAAAATATATTATCATTAAAACAACGAATAATTAATATGTTTTATAAATATGATATATTTTATACATTTTTAATTTAAGATCACAAAAAATTTTAAAAATAATTTACTCTGCTTAGGGGTGTTCACGGTTTGGATAAAAACTGATCCAAACCGAAAAACCAAACCAAACCGATAAAATAAAACCGATTTTATTTGGGTTTGTTTTGGTTTGGTTTTAGATTTTTGAAAACCGATAGTATTTGGTTTGGTTATGGTTTTATTCGAAAAAACCCGAAGAAATAACCGAACCGAACCGATGAATTATATACATATATTTTATTAATATACATACTTAATATATTATTTTTATAAACAATTTTAAAGATCTTATACATATTTTCATTAAAATTTCTTTATAATTTACTTATTGAAAGCAAAAATGCCCAAGATGAAACTATTATCTTATTGATTTCATAAATATGAGTGTCTATGTCAATTCTTTGTGGGACTGAAAATGTTATTGTCTCTTCCTTCTAGGCCAATATAGTGAATTTTAAAGCTTTATTGATAGTAAATTTAGTGATTGAAAGTTTAGTAATTTAAGTCATTCTAACTATTTTTCGTTTTGAATGGATTGTTGTCACTTTTTTCACATTTTAAATGAATTGTTTCTTTTATTTTTGTGTATGGTTAATAACCGAACCAAACCAAAACCGAAACCGATAATCACTAAACTGATAAATGTATATTATATTTGGTTTGGTTTGGTTTTGATAATTTTAAAACCGATTCAGTTGGTTTGGTTTTGGTTTTTGACCAATAACCGATCCAAACCAACTCGTGAACACCCTTAATTAAGGCTGTGAATGCTTTTATAAATGTTATTAAAAATTATGTTAATATACATAAATATAAAAATGGTGTATAAAATAGAGTTTAGAGGGATATTTTTGTTATTTTACATAGGATAAAGTATCTTGGGATTACTATACCACCCAACAATAGTTATTTTAGCAATACTAAAAATTCTGGCATGGGAGTTGTGGTGAGAACTGTCACGGGCGTACTCATTAGAGCCTTCTTAATACTGGTTGAATGTAATAACAACAATTTGGCTGAAGCTCTAGCAGCCAATTATGGAGTTAAATCAACAATATAATAATACGTCCAGTGAAATTTTACAAGAGGAGTGTGAGAAGATAGAGAAGGTCCTTCAGTTCAATTGCAGCAAATCAAGTAGTTATGAAAAGGCAAAACGTCACTAACAAAAATATCGCAACTAAACACAATAGACAAAAGATAGTAATAGATATGAAAAGCAAAAAACTATGAATGTAAAACAAGATGTATTCTATCAACGCACATGTGCGTGGTTCATTTAATTTGGTTTGTCACCTTGTTTTAAAGTAACTTTCAATGATTTTTTTGAGTGTGAAATCTTAAAGGTAAAACCGATAAAAGTCATAAAACAATAGTTTAATGATGTACAACGATTTAATATGTCCATAAATCGATAACCGATAAGTCAAATCAATAAATTTTAAAACATAATTGAGAATCGACTAATACGCAACCATTGAAGTTCAAGACAATGGAAGCATCAGCATATCAATTTTCCTGAAAGTACAATCATCAAATTAATCGTTTTATGTTTGTGCAGAAGTGTGTTTAGTAGACAGCATTTCACAAAGAATAGGTAATAATTTTAAGTCCACAAGGTATTGAGTCGATGATCTTAACATGGAGTCAGATGATGTTGGTTCCATCTCTAAAGCGATAGATTGATAGAGGATCTCCTCGAGCTTCTCACACCCTCTTATACCAAGTGTTTCGAGCAGGGTAAAGGATTCCTCCAAGGCATCCCACTTTGAGATATCTAAGTATTACTAGTTTCAAAAACTTAAGTTTGTGGAACGTGATATCTCTGAGGCACCACTCTTCTAATGAACGAAATCCTGTCCAAAGCTGACATATACCGCTTAATTGGAGATACCTCCGTATGACACACACATCCACCATATCACATTCAAGAGTTACAACTCGCCTTAATATCCTCAAATTTTCCAATTTAGAGGATTCTCCTGCTTGTTGATTTCCCATTCTTCAGAGATTTATTCTCACAATACTTGACCATACCATTATATTCTCTCTCTGAAACCATTACCACGCTACTGTTAATGAGCTCCATCAAGAAGTTATAAAATTGATAAAGAAAGCAAAATACAGAACATTCGGAAAAAAGAACAGTAACAACAACAAATTAATGCAATAACCAAAACATAATAACAAAAGCAAGAAACTACATATATGTAAAACAAGATTACAATGTAAGAGAATAGATAATTCTCTAAACTTTATCTTGAGAAGGTGGAAAACAAAACTAAATGACCAAAGCAAAAGCTTTTAATCTAAAATGTTAGAACAACGGGATAACCCAAGTTGATGGGAAAACAGGACTAACATGAGTGTTATGATTAAAAAATGTAGTTTTTCCATCTTCAAGATTGTAAGCCCTCATATATTTGCCACTGTGTTTGTTGAGGCTTAACTCTCTCCCATTAGTAAAATAGATGTGATTAGGCTTCACGCCTACAAACCTAGAAGGGTCAATTGAAGTTGAAGCAGTACCCCCCAAAAATAATGCTCTATCTCCCAAGATTTTAACCTCTTTTGCTTCTCCATCGATTAGATCTAGTTGCCATACTTGAAATTCATATTCGCCAGCTATGTGTCCAACTACTTTACCATTTTCACAGAATTGCTTAACAATTAATAGTGCACCTGATCCTTCGACTAGATAGTACCGTGTATAGTATGGACAATATGTAGTCTCATAATTAGAGTTTTTCTTGAGAAGCAAGCAGGGTTGATCATGATTATCAATAACCCAAACTCCGTCATAAGTGAGCATATAAAACTGTCCGTTGAAGTATTGGATATCATGGAGCGAACCACATCCCTCAATATCAATTTTGGTCCAGTAAAGATTTCTAGGTCGCCAGAATGACAAATAAGGTCTAAACTTACAATTATAAGACATCATTACAACATAGTCGGATGTTAACGAAGGATTAGCAGATAACACAACTCTATAGATTATCACATAGTTTTCATCTTCCGAATATTCTATCAAGCTAGTACAAGGAGGAAGTTGAATTTGGGCACGTGAGAAAGGTTGCAATAACTTCATCTCTCTGGTACCTTTATATCCTACTGTACAAAGCCATCCGAACGATGAAAAACAAACTCTCCCTTTAGCTTCTGGGAGAAAAACTCTGTGTGAAACTTTCTTTTTGGAAATAGAGTAAAATTCTCGATAATCATTGCCTTCATCAGCAGCCAACATAAGCAACGGAACTTGTGGCGATGAAAAATCAAAATTTTCTTTTGTAGCAGCAGTTCCCCATGATTTACAAACGGCACCGAATACAAAGAAATCATCAATACATGTAACACGATTCGCTATCGTAACAAGTACATCGTATGGAAGTTCGGACCAATTCACTGTACCTTTTCTCATTGTTTTGGAATTCATGTTTGTGATTCAATCACGGCGTATATTTAGTAAAAACTAAAACAACTCCTGCTGCCTGCTGCCTGCCCGCCCCAAACCTAGAAAAGGGTAATTATAACAGTAATATTCTTTGTGATTTATGATATTACATTTAGCTTTTACTTTTGAATTATGTGTAACAATATATTACTTTATTTATTATTAACCTAATAAAATGTGATTGGACTAATTTACCCTTTCTGATTTGCTCTTTTGTTTTGTTTAAATCTAAAGTTCATGGACTCAACTCAATATTGGAAATTCGGGTAACAACTTAATAGTACTCCTGATGAAAAGTAGCCTAACATGAAAGTGTGACTTAACAATTGGTTGGGGAATTTCACAAAGGGTGTCCAGAAATAACACAACATTCTTTTCGAAAAGTGGAAAAAACATTTGCTACTAGTGATATTCAAACACACAAACATTGCCTCAGTCCAAGCATCTGAAATCACTGGGTTACAATAGCTTGTTGTGTTAAGGTTAATATATGTTATATAATTATTTCGTGTATCATTTTACTTGTATATAAGGTATTTTTTTGGACACCTTGACAACCATCTAGCTACGCCATTGTCTCCGGACATAATATCTTGTAAACATATGATATATTTGAAAGACGTTTGATTCAGACATTAAAATGTAAAAGTATTTTTCCTTGCGGTACTTCATGAACATAAGAATGAATTGAAGGGAGGAAGTCAATTGCCCTTCTCTAACTAACTGTAGGAAAATCCTTACACAAGCCCAAATAAACCATGAACTCGACCTACAACCCTAACTGTGATTCTCTCATAAGAAAGAAGGAGACGAATCTGCCTAAATAAGGAGCCCTTTCGAGGCTTAGTGTGAGTCACTTTTGACCTAACAACAAGTGCTTCAAAGTATGTTGGGAACTTTGGAAAGCATAGACTGCCTGCAAGTATGGTGACCACAACAAGTTCTATCATTACAGAATGATAATTCAGTGCACATTGGAACATCAAAGCCGTGATTCTGAATGGCTTTCCGGTGATTGATACTGAAGATAATTGGATCAACAAGGTGGAAAATCTCCGTCCAGTTGTTCAGAGCATCCCTGTTAGATGGAATAAGCCTAGCATTGGTGTATGATCAAAATCAATACTGACGGAGTGACGGTAGTTATTTTAGCAACAATAATACGTCCAGTGAAATTTTATAAGAGGGGTATGAGACGATAGAGAAGGTCCTTCAGTTCAAGTGCAGCAAATCAAGTAGTTATGAAAAGGCAAAACGTCACACTAATGAAAACATAGAAACTAAACACAATAGACAAAAGATAGTACTCCATAGATATGAAAAGCAAGAAACTACAAATGTAAAACAAGATTAGAGAATAAGTAATCCCTAAACTTCATCTTGATAAGGTGGAAAACAAAAATAAATGACCAAGAAGAGCTTTTTGAATCTAAAATGTCAGAACGATGGCGTAACCCAAGTTGACAGGTAAACAGGACTAACAGGTGAGTCATAATGAACCGATGTAATTTTTCCATCTTCAACATTGTAAGCCCTCGTATATTTGACAGCAACACTTGTGTAGGGGTAAAGTAAATCTGTCCAATTACTAGTATAATAGATGTGATTAGGCTTCACCCCTATAAACTTAGAAGTATCAATCACAGTTGAAGTATTACACCACAAAAAAATTGCTCTATCTCCCAAAACTTTAATCTCTTTTGCTTCTCCTTCAATCAGATCTAGTTCCCATACTTGAAAGTCATATTCATTATTGGGTCTAACTAGTTTATTACTTTCAATAAATTGCGCAACAAGTAATAGTGCACCTGATACTTCAACTAGATATAGATGCTTTGAGTGCGTATTTCTCTCATATTTAATGGTTATCCAGAGAAGCAAGCGGGGTTCAAGATTATCAATAACCCAAACTCCATCACAAGTGATCATATAAAACTGTCCTTTGAAGTAGTGTATATCCCTGAATAAACCACATCTGTCAATATCAATTTTGGTCCAATGGAGATCTCCAGGTCGCCAAAAAGCCAAATAACTTTTATGCCTATAAGGATAGACGATCATTACAACATAATCGGATGTAAAGGAAGGATTAGCAGATAACACAACTTTGCGGATGATGATCACATCTATTGATTCCGAATATTCTAACAAGCTAGTATGAGAAGGAAGCTGTATTTGGGCACGTGAGAAAGGATGCAATAACTTCATATCTCTTATAACTGTACCTTCATATTCCACAGTGCAAAACCATCCTTGGGTTGAAAAACATTCTCGCCCTTTAGCTTCGGGGAGAAAGACTCTGCGTGAAACTTTTTTCTTGGAAAGAGAGTAAAATTCTCGATAATCATCATCTTTATCAGCAGCCAACATAAGCAACGGAGCTTGGGTAGATGAAAAATCAAAAAATTCTTTGGTAGCAGCAGTTCCCCATGATTTACAAACGGCACCAAATACAACGAAATCATCTATACATGTAACGCGATTCGCTATCGTAACAAGTATATCGTATGCAAGTTCAGACCAATTCACTGTACCTTTTTCCATATTAGGGCAAAAAGAATAATGAATTTGCTTTGCTTTGCTTTTTGCCTTAAACAGGAGGGGTGTTATAGTTGCCGGCCCTAAACCTGGAGATAAAATAAAGAGATAATATCAGACATAAAATAAGGATTAGACTCTTGGTACAGTTTTAGTCCGGATATTAAAAAAAATTATTAAAACATCGCTTGCCATGCAGCGATTTCTTTAGAAAAAAAAAAAAATTACTGATTATTTTTTTCCTTTTTTAAATTGCTGCTTTTTCAAGGCAGCAATTTATTTTAAGCAAAAAAAATCTTTTTAATGAAATTGCTGCCTTGCAAGCGATTTTTTTTATAAAAAAAATAATATTTTTAAGAAATTTCAATTTTAAAAAGTTTTTTTTTTTGAGATAAACACTGCCATGTTAAAAAGATTTTTTTTTTTGACAAAATCGCTATGCTTTTTAATGGAGTAACGGCGTCAATTTTGTTAGAAGAAAATTACTTCGCCACGAGCGATTTTGTCCTTTTGGTTTTAAAAAAAATTGATGTGCCCTTTTGAAATTTTTGACAATTTTATTTGCCTTTTTGGCTCCAAACTCGTTAGATAAGGATGATAGTTGGTCAAGTTGGATTCAATTTGGACGGGTTATAATCATATCTATCCATCTCTCCAAATATAAATATAATATCTAGTGAGCATATATGATATATCTAAAATAAGTTTGATTCATACATAAAAGTCTTTTTACTCACACTTGAACATAAGAATGAAGGGAGGAAGTCAATTGCCCTTCTCCGCCTAATTAACGTAGGAAAATCCTTACCAAATATACCTTGAACTCGACCTACAACCCTTATCATAATTCTCTCATAAGAAGGAAGGAGACGAACCTGCCTAAGGTGCCCTTTCGAGGCAGTGTGAGTCACTTTTGACTTTTAAAAAAGTGCTTAAAAGTTTTGTGTGTGTGTTACTCTTTTCTTTTTTTAAAACCATGTTAATAAGATTTAGCAAAAATTACAGAGCCAGAGGGGGACATGGCAACCCAACCTCCAGACACAAAAAGAGCATTTACAGTAGAGTTAATACTCCTAATTAGAGATCTTGTCTAAGACTAAGAGTTTTGGCACATTGAAATGCTATAAACCTAGATAAACATCGAAGTAACCAATAGCTAGATTTAGCCTAAGTTGGGGGTTTGTAGCACCAAGAAGAGTGTTTTTTTACTCGTCTTCTAAAGGACAGAAGCTGCATCTTATCCATTTTAAGGGGGCCAATAGCCTCCTTAGGAAGCTCTTCTTTATGTAGGAAAATTTTATCTTCTTGAAGGGTGGTTCATGTTTCGCAAGAGCATCTGCGACTCCATTACTTTCTCTATAGCAATGACTAATCGCGACATTCTTTTGATGCATTTTGTGTTGAATATCATCGATTATATTCTGCATCGAACATCCCCAACAAGTTCTTGTACAGAGAAATTCTGAGAATCTGTAATATGAGATTGAACATCTTGACTAGAACTGATGTTGCCTATTAGTAAATCTGAAGGATTTTGGAAATCAGTAGGCGAACTCATCTAACACTGCGCTCGAAACAGAATTATCAATCGCTGTTGCTATCAAAGTTAAGACATATCACTTTGGTTATAATGGCTCTCCTCTGACAGCTCTTTAATACCATACGAATCAGGCAACATAAAAGAATTGTCAAAGTGGAGGTCGACACAGGATATCTGAGCATCGCAGACGCAATCCAGCAGCAGATTGGAGAGAGGACAGATTCCACTCATTATTAGTGGGGCATTGAAGGAACCAATTTGAGGGTTATGGGGAATGAGCTAGCTTGTAATTGAGAAAAG
Organism: Solanum tuberosum; assembly: GCF_000226075.1. Lineage (NCBI taxonomy): Eukaryota > Viridiplantae > Streptophyta > Magnoliopsida > Solanales > Solanaceae > Solanum > Solanum tuberosum. The sequence continues at coordinate 270,601 of NW_006239374.1, read as the reverse complement.
CTGTCGCACTCGCATCAGTTGGAAGATCATGTGGACTTGCAAGCTTGATAGTCACTTTGTCTTCATTACACTTAACTAGTTTCTTTTATTGGCTCGGAACCTTTTCCAACAGTACTATCAGTTTCTACTTTTTCCGGAGGTTGAGACTTCGCCTGCAGAGTTGCTTGCTGTGAAGAAATAAGAGTTCACTCTTGGGATATATACTATTAACCATGTGTTAAAGAAATAATATTTATTATAGAATAAATATTTGCTCAATTTTAATAGATTATATATTCGTCTATGGTGTCTGTTTATTTATATAGTAGATGATTTAGTGTGTAGAGTTTTAGCTTATACACAGAGGATTAAATCATCGATTCTTATAAGTATAAAGTTTTTTGTTCACAATCTAGGATAGAAATTGGACATGTCATCGATACAATTGTAGCACAAGATTATATGTAATTTATCTTGATTATGGGAACGGTATAGTTCCAACTTCTTGTGCTAGTGCATTTTGTATGTATTGAACGGGATCGAGTAGAGATAGTTGTTTTAGACTGACTGACAAAACATATTCTCTAAACTATTAAATATACTTATATTCTTAATATTGATATAACTATTATAATCTGTATATATTAATTATCGTTTTGATTTATTAAAAAGTGAGATTCTGAGATGGGTCAGTATGCCTAGTAAGTTGGATGATAATAATATATATTGGTGAAATAATAAGTTAGTTGATGGAATCCATGTCTCGTTATAGAGATTGATTGATATGCCTTTTTTGAAAAACTTATAAGTTTTCATCGTGTCAAACCTTGCAAGTGGATTTATGAATCCGACACATGAAATGAGTTAAGTAGTGCTCTAAAGAAATTAATCATTAAGTTAAATTCGTCAGTAATTTAATTTATTGATTAGTATATGAAATCTTAACATGGGAAATTACATAAGTGTTTAATGGGGAATTACGAAATGTAAATAGAGGAGTGCAATTATGAATTTCTAGTGGAATGATTTGTAATTTATTATGGTAAGAATAATTCAAATTAATTATTTGGAATTATTTCCATAACAGGAAGCATCAGAGATTAATTTTGTGGTCCCTCCAGTGCCCATATTTAACTAGAACTCAGAATCCTATTTCTTAGGGGGAAAAGGAGTAGGCGTGTGTTTTCTTGTTTTTCAAGAAAACTGGGGTTTCTTCTCCTTTTTGGATTGGGGAAGAAATCTCTATAAATAGAGATTCTCCTAACCTAGAAAAAGATTGATTAGTTTTCTATTCATACTTGCCCACCCAAGTATTGAGAAAGTTAAGATGTGAACTTGGGATCACTGTAGAAGATCATAACTATCTTGTAGATTCACTTGAAGGTCTGTCTACCTTTGGAATTCGCTTGAAGTTTGAAACTATCTGTTCACGCTTCAAGAGGTATTTATCGAATTAAATTTCAGTATGTTTATGTGATCTAGCATGATTATGTGGTCTAGCATAAACTGTGGCAGATCCAGGATTTAGAGTCTGGGGGTGCCAAATAAACTTATCGATTAAATTAATTTTATATTTGATTAAATTATTCGCCTTTTCGATATATATCATAAATCAATCAATAAAATATAAATAATAAGATATTACAAATCCGCACTCCACATTAAAAGCATGAAGTTAACAAATTTAAAACTTTCAATAATATTACTATTTACTAATATTATAAATATTCAACATTCATTTACAATTGTCCTCGACGAGTTTTCATATTCTGAAAACGATCGATAATGACATCATTACTAACATTTATAAATACATCACGCTCTATGTAACACACTAGACAATCATTTAAATATTGATTACCAATACTATTCCGCACTTCATTTTTTATGTGCTTCATTGACGAAAATGCTCTCTCCACAGTTGCCGTAGCAACAGGTAAAATCAAAGTCAACTTTACAAGTAAATAAACAAGTGAATAAGTCTCCGCGAGATTTGCTTCAACCAATGCCTTCGCCAAATCATGAATTCCTTGCAAGTTGGAGAACTTGGGATTACCACTTCGCATATGAATAATGAAAGTATCGAGTTGATAGCTCAAATCTCTAATTTTTCCATCATCAAACTCACTTGGATAACACTTTGCTAAAGTCATGATTTTACCTTTGTCAAAATTAGAGAAAGAATTGACCGGATTCAAGCTACCCATCCCAAGAAGCAAATCACTACTCACACTACTAAAAAACTGCTAAAAAACGACGGAAGAAAAAGCGACGGACAACGTCGCTCCTAAAAAGCGACGGACTAAGAGATGCCGTCCGTCGCTTTTTAATTAAAATAATAATTTTTAAA
>NW_006239374.1:253035-266104 GCF_000226075.1 Solanum tuberosum | reverse complement strand
AAGAAGGGTTTGGAAATAGTTGAAGAGAAAGAGAACACTTCTAAGTCAAAGGAGTAATGTAATTAATTTAATTTAAGTCAATAACAATTATAAAATAAAATAAAATAATGTGCCAGCTGTTTTCCTTAAAAAAAAAAGGGGCTTGGAGCCTTTTTTTCACTTAAAAAACGTCTTCAGCAATTTTTCAAAAAAATAGGTTCAAATGGGATTCGAACCCGCAACTTCAACCTTCTAAAGTTGCCCTCCTACCATGGCACCACAAGCCTATTTTGTTCTGTGGGTGGCACACTTTATATTTATATAAATATTATGTATATATACCTATGTATATATAGAGTTTCCGTCGAAGTTCGGGGGTGGCGTGGCACCCCCACTGCCCTTCATAGGTCCGCCCCTGAGCATAAACGATATTGGTTATCTATTATTCATGTAAGCCGTAAGATTCTGGTATGCTTTCGCTGTGCATATATATTTTCCAACATTCACAACACCAACAGGTTGATTAAGTAAGTCTCCACATCCAGGCTCATATATCCCACTCTACCTTAAGATGCCGCCACTTGGAACTAGTCCATCTCAGTGGATCCAAATCACTAATTCTGCCAATATATCTGCATTTACCCGATTTCTCAGTTTCAAACTCTGTGTTATATAAACAGATTTCCTATATTTGGCTAAAGGAATGACAAACTCTGAAGGGCATAGAATACCGTGAATGTGCTTCTATTAGCAGCAGCAGTAAGTACTCCAATATGCATACTATCAGTAGACAGCACTGAAGAGGGGTGTGAGTGAAAAGGCAAAACATCACGAAAGAAAAACCATTGGCAACTAAACACAATAGACAAAAGATATGAAAAACAAAAAACTACATATGTAAAACAAGATTACAATGTAAAAGAATAGATAATTCCCTTAACTTTATCTTGATAAGGTGGAAAATAAAAATAAATGACCATAGGTAAAATTAAAGGAAGAGCATTTTGAATCTAAAATGTCAGAAACCCAAGTTGACAGGTACATATATAGGACTAACAGGAATGTCATGATTAAAAAATGTAGAATTTTCCTTTCCATCTTCAAGATTGTAAGCTCTCAATTCTCATATAATGGTTTTCCGGAAAAGCAAGTGGGGTTCAAGATTATCAATAACCCAAACTCCGTCACAAGTAATCATATAAAACTCGTCCTTTGAAGTAGTACTGTATTAACCTAATAAAATGCACTTAATCTCCTAATCACCCTCTTCTTGAAGGCTATTTATTAAAAGACTTAAGCTTCCTACAGAACTTTAGTTACGCAAATCTCTGTAATAATATTCACCTATAACTAAAATTCTCAATTTCATTTTATTAGCATACTAGAAACAATTATTATGTAGTATTTTTTAACTTCTTTTTTCATTTTTACATGGAGAAATAAGTAGTACTCCATTTTTTTCTCAAAATATATATAAAGGAAATTATATGCCAAGATGAAGAAACAAAATCTTTGTTGACTATTGTCTTTTTCACCCAATTAATCACCGACACATCCCATCCTCATATAATTTATTTTTTAATGCTTTAAATTATATAATATAAATATAATATGTAACTTATTTGAATTTATGTTTAACTAATTCAGTAAAGTCAACTTTAATAAATTTAGAGATGTTGAAAAAAAGTATCTTTAAATCTTTTAATAAATACGAATTCAAATTCATCATCTCAATACATATCTTAATATTCAATTAATATCGTGAATCATAATACATATCATCATATTCAATTACTATCTAATTAAATCATTTATTCATATGTTTAAATCATAATACATATGCTAATATTCAATTCGGTTCAATTATTTAGATATCTTAATCTTTTAAAAAATAGTGATAAGAGTGGTATATATGTCAATACTCATGTTCATTGAATTTGCGTAAAAATTAAATGCAATTTTTTTTCCCTAACGTTGAAATAGAGAGAAAATTATATGTGAAAAACTGAACTTATGCCAAATTGCCAATAAGGTAAATGTTCAATTCAACTAAGCTACTTTCAAAATTTACCTTCTTATAACTATTTTCAAACAATGACCAAAATATCCACTTTGTTCTTTTCTATTTGTCATAATTTCTTTTTTGACGGTTAAAAATATGAATTTTGACTAATATTTTTATTATATTGATATGAAAATAATTTATAATATATTTTATATAGTTTGTGAATATCTAATTATTTTTTTAAAAAATAGCAAATTAATATAATTTAATTTAATTTTGAAAATTATTCGACTCTCCAAAAGTAGAACATTATACTGAAAAGAAATATCAAATTAATATAATCTAATTTTATTTTAATAATTAATCAAATTAACTTTAAAAAAATATAACGTGACAATTGAAAAAGAAGGATATACGAATAAAAAATAAACGGCCTTTGGTGTCACCACTAACCACCTTGAAATTCCAAGCAACTTCCATTTTTGGCATTTTTCACACATTTCACTTTGATTCTATTCATACGCCTTCACGTACTTGTATATAACGCACTTCTAATTAGCACAAACTGCAAAATTAATTAAAGTACACTCTAAATACCAAGTTCATTTATATATGTCAGATAACAATATCCGGCGAAGATTTCCGGTGAGCCGGAGAACTTCCAGCAGAGCACTAAAACTGTCGCCGTCGGGTCGTCGGAGGTTTACGCCTGTGCCGGTGAATCGCCGGTCATCGAAGCAGCACAGGGATACTAATTATAAGGCATTAGAGAGAAGCAAATCGGAGCCTTGTGTTTTGAAAATTGGATTTGTTGACTTTGAAGATGATGATCGCCGGGATGCGATGGTGCAGTCGTTGGAAATACTTTTCCGGCCACAAACTTGTTCGGATTTATTCGTGTCGCCGGATTATCTGATTTCTGGATCTCCGCCGAGTTTTCAGGTAATTTTCCCCTTTTTGGATTTCTGGGGGAAATTTTGGGAGTTTGTTTGCGTGCTATTCGTTGAAATTCCATTATTTGAGTAAATTCATTTTATTTGAGTTTTGATAATGCTACTAATAATACTCAATTAGAAACTTGTACTAGATGCATGAATGAATTAATGGAATAAGATTATCGTGCCATTACACAAAATTGAATTCAGGATTTAAACTTTACGATTGTTGTTAGTAGCGGATATTTCTTCCCCACCTATAATGATGTTATGAAGTCAAAGCTATTGCAGTTTAGTCATGCTAATTGTGTGAAAATCAACAATCGCCCAATTGATAGTGTTTGTTTTCACATTCTTTGTTGTGTGAATGACTAGTAATTTACTAACCAGCGCTAAATCAACTTGAAATAGTCAAATATTTGCATCTCATTGTAAAATTACAATCCATCCAGATGATATATATAATTGTACTTTATAGAACTAAGGTTATATCACTTTTTAAAATATCCACACTGCTTACAAAATGTTCTGCGTACCCCACTATTAGAATCAAGTCTTTCGTACTTGACCAATCTATTGGAAGTGAGGGTGTCTTACTACTACTCCCTTCGTTTTAAACTATGCTTCAAGTCAAAATCAGACAAAGGAATTGAAACGAAAGGAGTATTTTTATTTTTGGATGTCTAATATGTTAGAGGATTTTGTGCAGAAGGGGTATAAGAAGGATGCAAAAGTTGTGGTTAATGTGACAGTTGATGGAAGTCCAGGGGCAGTAAGAACAATGGTGAAGTTGGGATCAAGTGTTGATGAGACAATAAGGCTTGTGATTGACAAATATAGTGAAGAAGGCCGGACTCCTCGTCTTGATAAAAACAGAGCTGATTCATCTTTTCAGTTGTACCAGTCTCACTTCAGTCTTCAAAGTAAGTCCTAAACCTCAACTTTACTAAATCCAAATTAGTTTTGGAGATTAGATAGTGATTACAGCCTACAGGTGTCAAATGAGTAGGTTGGGTTAAATTTAAACAAGTCAAAATGAGCGGGCTAAGCTTGATTTGGCGGGTCTAGATAGACTGTATTAATAAATGAACGGTCATTAACCTTCCTAAATGTTACTTCGGTTAGGGTGGTTGAGTCAAGATGGACTAAACAACGGGTCATCGTCCTCCCATATTTTAGAAGAGTTGAATTGAGCTGGCCAAATAGGATAAGTTAATAAGTGGATCAAACTTGAATAGGTTAAACACATCATGTTTTCGTGGGCTAATTTTATCAATTTTACATTTATGTATGTACTCCACAGTCCACCCTAAAAATTCACATTTATAATGTAAACAAATGTTGATTAGAACAATTAGTGATTTTTAGGACTAATATTGAATGTATCTAATTATATAATCAGTGGTATTTAAATAATTTTGGTGTATAAACCCTTTCTTTGTTGAAAGGTCAATTCTCTTGTGTTTGATGCAAGGTTGGCTGATTTAACTTAAAATATTAATCTCTGGCTCACCCAGTAATTAATCACGTTATTTAGATTGGTCTGTGATATATTGACTATTTTATCAAAGATAATGTTGTTTTTTGGTCATAGATTAAAGAAAATGTTTGAATGACTCAGTTGCCTATGTTCTGTAAGGGAATGTCATGTTGTATTTCAAGACTTAAGAATTTGATTAATAAATTAATACAGCTATTGCAAAATTTCAACTATGCTTTTAATTAAGTCCAAAATAAGTTAGGGTCAATTATATGATCGTTATAGTTTTGTATTTTATTATTGATATAGGCTTGAGCAACACAGCTGTGATTGGAGATGTTGGGAGCAGAAGTTTTTATCTTCGAAAGAGTAATAGTAATGGAAGTAATCGAGAAATAACTACAGATCAGATTACTCCTGTTAAAGCAAATTCCCAATCACTCATTGTCTTCGATGGATTCTTTGGTCGCAAGATAAATAAAATCATTAGAAGAACATGTAGGCTGTGGAAATTTCTTGGTTGCATGCAATGACACAACATAACTCGTAACAAAGGTGAACTCAGAATTTTACTTATTATACGATAGAGTAGCATGAGTATTTGATTTGCTACTCGATCAACATATTATACGATATGTTGCATGGTGATATTATCCTTCCATGTAATTTTTATTATCATCCAAACAGTAATGGATCACTGTAAGATCCATTCATTTATAAAGCAAAATATTGTATAGATTTATATATATCAAATATTTAAATACAAAATGTCATGGGATTGAAAAGATAGAAAAGCGCACGAATACTCTCCCTAATTTGAGCCACAAAAATAATTTGAAAACTTGGAACTATGTTCCCAAATGTTTAAGCAATTTTAGTTCCTTAATTTACAAGTATCTTTTCTAGCTTGTTTTATCCTACTCCACCTAAACGTTGAAAAAAGTATATTAATATAGCTTTTGATACTTGAAAAATCTAGACTAGATTGTACGCTAAATCAAACACACACAAAAAAAGGATTTAAAAAAAAACAATACAGAAGCAACACCAAAGTAGAAAATAGTCAAAAGGGTTATTAAAGAAAATCAAATTTTTTTTTTCTAACAACACGTGTTGATGAGATATCATTGTCCTTAGCTTGGAGGGCTTAGAGACTATAGTCGACGTTGTTTCATTATTACTCATTCAATTCGTTTACGAAGATGAGCCAATACATAAATATAAAATGTAAATAAAATTTGAAGATTAAAAAAACTCGCTATCTACTAAATATGATCTCATTTTAGAATTGAAGAACATTTCTTATTCAGTGTCAAAATAAAAGAAAAACATACTTAACTTTCGAAATTCGAAAAATACCAGATAAATTATGACAAACGAGTACTGCCTACTTGGGGGGACAGAAAAGTTGAGATATGAGAGCAGCAGCTATTTCCTAGAAATTTCGTGCGCCACCACTATAGCACTAAAACTAATATAATTTCATTATCTGCCAAAAATTTCATTATCACCAACCCCTCCATTTCTAACGTAATATATAACAATCCATCACAACACACAAAAATAAACATCTCTATTATTCCACAACATTAATTAAAACAAAAATATAAATCCTCGTATTAAAAGTTTATATATCTAGTAGCTCCATGCATAGCGGCAGCAGAGCGTCGCCGAGATTCGCGGTCGCGACCGCGAGCGACGCTCGTGATAAGCAATACAAGTTAACGAAGTTGTTGGTGAATGTAAATATTCAGAATAGTTTGGGCCCGGTGAATTTGGTGATGTCGCCGGAGAATACCGTCGGAGAATTGATAAGGGCGGCGATTGAGATTTACGTGAAGGAGAAACGGCGGCCGTTGTTGAATCGTAGTGATCCGCTTTGTTATGAACTTCATTATTCTCAATTTAGTATGGAGAGTAAGTTTCAATTAAACATACTATTGAATATTTTTACTGGTTCGATATTCACTTGACACATAATAAATAGAATTATAATTCATTATATCACTCCTGACAGTAAAAATATGATATAGTTAAAATAGAAATTAAACATATAAAACTTGACATCTACTTTTATTCCGAGAGAGTATATTTGAAACAAATCCAACTTCTTTTTTTCTACCTCATCAATTTATTATTATAGAAACCTATTGACTAGCTATCTTATCAAGGACGGAAGCTAATGCAGTCGAATTTAATGATTTTGATTCAAAATATATATTATATATTTAAAAATTCATTTAATATGTATAAAAGAATTATCAAAATCTTAATAAGTTGTGTATTTATAACTTATAAATTCAAAATCATAATTCTTTAACACTATATATTAACATGTGACTCATGTCGGGTTAATAATTATGCAGGTTTGAGGAAAGAGGAGAAATTGGTGAATTTGGGATGTCGAAGTTTCTTTGTTTGTCCAAAACCAAGCACTTAACATCAACATCTTTCACTTCCATCTACAAAGCTCATGGATTTCGTTCTATAGCTTTTTATCCACATTTTAAACTAGCTATTTTTGGTTTTGGTGTTTTTATTTTCTTGTCTTTTTTTTCATTTGAATGTACGTACGTGTGACGTGTCACCTTTTCAATTATTTGTCGAAATTAATGTATGTGCTAAAATAATGAATATATTGGCTGATATTCGGGGTGTCAAGTGTCAAGATTAACAAATTACTAAGTTCAAAGGGTAATTATAACTAAACTAATTTAGGAGTGTACTGAATAAATGTGTCAAACTTAAAGGGTCCCAAAGTATTCTTCCCCTTTTTCTAAGCAAATTAAGTATGTGACAATTTTTAATTTTCTAGAGTCAGTTTGACTAATTTTTAAAGTTAAATTGGATCAGATCAATTCAATATATTAACATTAAAATTTAGATATTAAAATACTATATGAAAAATATTATAAACTACAATTCTTTTCATATCAATATGATGAAAAAATGTATTATTAAAACATTAATCAAAATTTACATAGTTTGGATATCAAAAAATAAAAAGTGTACATAAATTGGGACTGGTTCTGCGCTAAGAAAAAGTACTAGGAGGGTTAATTGTGCATTTGACAAAGTTTAGATAAATTATGGTATTTATACAAAGTTGAGGGTGACAATGTGGAAAATCAGCCATAAAATAGAACCAAAAACCTCCTCTTTGTCATTCACCGCATCTCTGATTCATCCCCAGGTTAGCCTCCTTCAAATTGCACCTTCAATTATTATTTTTATTTTATTTAAAACTATGATTTTGTTGTTGTTTTTTTCTTTAATCCTTCGTAACTATGATTTATTAGAGTAAAATTATGAGTTTATACCTGTTATTTATTGCAAATTTGATGAAATTTTGCACATGAATTCTTGTTGAAATTACTGAATCAGTATTAGCACTGTGATAGAGTGATCCGAGTTGACATGATTTTGTTTTGTTTTATTCCAATGGGGATTTTTTAATTTCATAACTTTTAGGAACATTCTGCTTGAAGGGATCAACTCTGTGATAACATTTCTGAATTATAACTAGTTAGAGTCAATGTGATCAAAGACGAAGGTCTGTTGGGGCTTTTGAGCGCACAATGCAAATATGTATGTGTATTTCAAGACTAATAATTATACGCATGAATAACAAAGATATGAGTAAGGAAACACCCTTTGGGGTGGCCCAGTGGTTTGGGCTTGGGACTTTCATGTTGGAGGTCTCAAGTTCGAAGCCCCTTGCCAGCGAAAGCAAGGGGTTTGCCTTCAGGGTCGAGCTCGTCGTGTCAAGTTGTCTAGTGCTGGTTACCTCTTCTATGTGGTTTGCGAGCTATTGCATAGGAGCGGGAGTTTTACCCTGTGCGCACCCAAAGGGTAGCGACTGCGGGTTTTCCTTGTCATAAAAAAAAAAGATATGAGTAAGGAAACTGAGATATAAATTGTTTAGTGTGGTCTCTTCATGATTATGCTCATTGGCAAGTAATAAGTAAGCCTTAGAGCCTTGATGATGATAGCGAAATGTTCAACATGGTTTGTGCGTTGCTTCAGGGCCTAAGCACGCCCATTTGGAAATGCTAGTTATAGCAAAGTGTTTAGCACGTAGAAATGAAACATCTACAATGCCTTCTTGAGTTGCATGAAATTGGACTTATCTTCGACAGAGTTGAAATGAGGCAAGATGGCCCAAATTTCAGGACTATCTTAAAAGTCTTACTATTTTAAGTCTGAATCTCGAGTTGAAGGGGTTCGTCCATTCACTATATGTCAATTTCATGGATAAGGAGGGAGATTTCCTTATTAAAAAATCATGATACCACTCCGTGGGGTCTTTGTTCACTTTTCTTACTTTCCCAACTTCTAGAAGAAAAAAAGAAGAAAAGAAATGTAAACAAAAACGATATTTCCAAATTTAAGGCAGCAAATCTGAAGGACGTAATAAAGAATGTGCAAGGACCTCTAAAGTTTTACTCAATTCTGTTAACAGCCTCTCTGGTTTCTTATTTTAGGTTTGAAGATCCCTTCATCACTCTCTTTTCTTTAAGTTAGAACATTGTATTAGTCAAACAGCTGTAATCATACTTATTACGCCTTTGCATATGGATGGCCATATAACTTCTTGGCTAATTTCTATCATTTATTTTGCAGCTCAAGCTTGGAGAGTTTTGATACGTGATGGTGAATGCGGTCAAAGGATTGTACCTATCATGGTAAAGTATTGTCTTAAGATAATCGAATGACAATATTTGTTCTTAGAATATAGGGTCAGAACTTCCAGCCAAGTTTCTTTGGCGATCTTTCTTTCTATTTCTAATACTTCTGCTTGTTTGATGCTGAGGTTTGCTTTCTTCTTTTGCAGTGATATACCTATGACTCAGTTTATTATCAATATGAATGCTTCATTGCCACAATCACAAAAGTTCATCATACATGTTTTGGACAATACACATCTGTTTGTTCGATCTGATATGGCTGGAATGATTCGTAGTGCTATTTCAGATTTCAGAGACGCTAACACATATGAGAAGCCTGCTTAGTGCTGCTTGATGAAGTTCAGCCATCCCGTGTGTGCCTTGTTACCATGCACAATAATTCCTAGTAAAGAAGTTCAACATTTTCGAAAAAGGAACATATAGTATGTCTCATGTTGTTCATTCTGAAATGATTCGTCACTTTTGATAGATGTACTTGTGGAAAGACATTTTGAAGTTCAACCTTCAATTTAGCAAAACTGCAAGTGATATCATATTCTATTTCTGGACATATCTTTTGTTGTTTACTTATTTTTCTCTTTATAGTTATCTCAATTCTCAGCTGTAAAGCAAAATGAACATAGCTAAATCAGAGTTCAGTTTTTGTGTAAGTTTTCTGGTGGCTCAAACCAAACTGTTCCAATGCCAATTGGCTAGGTCTGTAAGTGTAACTAAATTGCTAAATGATTGTGCTAAGCTTATTCAAGTTTTGCTCATCCAAATCAAAGATTTGGAGTTTATGGGTTCGTACAACGATCCCCTTGCATGCAAATTACAAATAAAATGTGTTTTTAACGAACTTTTATTTATATCTGAGTTTCAAGTTATTAATTTCTAGCTATTCAAGAATTACTCATACCCTCTAAGAAAAAAGTTTTTCTATTATAACTTGTTTCCTTGTTCTCTCTATTAAAATAAAAATAATAATAGTAATAATAAAAGGAAAAATTGTATGAATAGCAAACTATTAATTCAAATTAAATATTATAGTCATAGTTTATTTTAATTGTAATTCGCAACAAACATTCCTTTTTTTGCCATCTGATTTGATATACAATTAGCCATTTTTGGTATACAATTAATTTATACATTTCGATATAAAATGTATAAAATACGTTTGTGTTTGTATAAAGCGAGAGAAAAATGTATCTACAAATACAAATATTTTCGTCATATACACTTATAATTATACAAATACAGATCTTATTATATAAATTACAATGTATAAATGAATTTATACAAAACTGAACAATTTGTATAAAACTGGATGTTTGTAGCGAATTATACAAATCAAAAGCTCCATAGCAAACATAAAATTTGTTATGGAATGCAATTATGCAAACTATAGCTATAACATACAAATATAATTTTTTATATTTGCTATATGTGAAAGTTGTTCATAATAAAAACACAATGCAAATTCTCAAACATACAGGAAAATATAACGAAGACAAATTAAAATGAAAATATAATGATAATAAAATAACAATGGTCAAAAATAATTCTCCCTAGATCGAATTTTTTTTAAAAAAAAAAGTTTACTCTAACGGGTCAAATACTAATCTGGGTTTCGACCCGGACCCGGAACTCTTCCCTATCCAAAAAGCAACAAGGTGCTTCGTGAAAAAAAAATTGACAACTCCTTCTCACACTCTTTCTTCTACCTTTGTTGCTTCACCAAAGCATCAATGGCAGTAGCTCTTCCAACAACTTCTTCCTCATATCTACACTCTAAAACTAAAATCCCTAAGTCTTCTTTAAGGTACCATTTGCCCTCTTCTTCTTTTTTCTCAATTCAATTTTCTTATTTTCCACAAAATTAATGTTTCTTTTTTGTAATTTTTTTTAACTTTTTTTATTGTTTTCAGCTGCGCCAGCAAAGTTTATGTCGGATTAAGAATCCAATCTCCAGGTATGTTTTATTACATAGTGGTTATCTTAATTTGTGTTTTTTTCCCCTTGTTTTAATTGGATAATAACTGTTTTTTTTTTTATAATTTTGGGCAGGTTCTTATGGGGTTGCGACATCTAATTTAAATGTTGATTTTTTCAGCAGAGTTCACAAAAGTATTGAATCCGGGTAATTATTTTTTTCTAATTATTGGGTGAATTTTGTAGCTAAAAAGTTGTTGTCTTGAATAATGATGTGTTGTTGTTATGTATGTATATATGACCTAGTTTTGTTAGAATTAGAGCATTTGGTCCGTAGGGGTGAATCGAGGATTTAGAGCCGTGGATTGATTTTCTTAATAGTCACCAATGCTAGTGGATGTTCCCTTGTGTAGGAGCCAAAGGAAGTGAGTTTCAGATGAACTCGTTGCTTATACGCTATGTCCACCTAATGAAAGGAATTGAACGTGAGTTGTAATATGTATGTGAGAATTATGGATGATTTGAATGTAGATATGAATGGACTTCTTGGTTTTATAATTTTGAGCGAGTATTTTGGTCTTGGTTGATCAGAAGATGAGGATGCTTAGATAGATTTGTCGACATACTAGCAGAGATATGATTAGGAATGGAGTTATACAGGGTCAAGTGGGAGTGACTTTCGTAGCAGGCAAGATGAGTGAAGCGAGACTGAGATGGTTCGGGTATGTAAAGAAGAGGTGCGCGGATGCGCCGGTTAGGAGGTGTGATAGGTTTGGCAGTAACAGAAGTTAAGAGAGGCAAAGGTAGGCCAAAAAAGAACTAGGGGAAGTGATTAGACAAGACATGACACAACTTCAACTTATTGAGGACATGACCCTAGATTTGAAGGTTTGGAGGTCGAGGATTAGAGTGGAAGGCTAGTTAGTGGTCAAGTGTTGCCACTTTTTATGTGGGAGAGGTAGGGAGTTATTTCGTGTAGTTTCTTATTCTTCAATGCGTAGTACTTTCTTCCATCTGCCTTTCTCACCTATGCATAGTTTTCTTTTAGTTTCTTGCCGTCCCAGCCGAGGATATTTTCCATGGGAGAGGAAGATGCTGCAGGCTAATTTAATTTAATGGTTTTGAAAAGGGAAAAGAAGTTGTCTTTTTATCTAGCTGTTGATATTTATGAAGTATGAGCTTTGTTGTTCTGTTCAAGTTCATCTTGGAGCCGCAATCCTTTTCCTCAAACTACTAACAGAAAATGCCTAACAGGCAAGCTGGAAAGGCCGAGTGCCCAGAAAACAAGCAACCAGGAAATATATATGACTTGATCGAGGATAGTGAAATTTACTAATAAAAAATTAGCATAGAGAATATGAATCAACAATTACTTGTGCAGAGCTATTCTTCCCTTTGTTGAGCTTTTTCCAAACTCTGCACATTTCTTGCTGCTGGATTGTTAAATCTCACACTCAAACCTTCTAACCTGTCAGCCTTATTTTCTCTTTCATGTCTTTTCGCTTCTGATAATTTTTTAAAAAGGTTTTCTTTTTCCCAAAGCTCATGCCATCTTTACTCAGTCTTCCAGATTTATTCTCTTGCTCCCTCTTCTTCGTAAGTACCAAATATCCCCAAAATCCTTAGTTCCTCTCAATCTCTACTTGTAATCATCTAAATTACTTCTCTATATGATTGATCTAAATCTGCAACAAAGAGAGTTGGATGAGCCGTCTTGATCTGTTTATTCCATTGATGCTATCTGAATGGCCTGATCATTGTTGTCCAACTATACTTGTTGGATTTTCTTGCCAGATTATCTTCACTCAATTTCTGCTCGACTCCCCTAGAAGCTCAAGTCCCCAACTTATCTCCTAAACTACTTTCACTTTCAAATATGACATGTAAATCACCGTACACTCCTCTCCTCGATCCCACCTCCTTCATACCTCTCTGATCTTTCCCTCACGTGAGTTTATGCTTAACATTGCCTCCATCTTTTAAGGAACTTATATCTAGCATAAGTCAGTATACTTTGTTTACAATCAAATTTCAAATCATTCCGAAGTTCAAATGAGAAGATTTAAACTGT
>NW_006239374.1:241304-252195 GCF_000226075.1 Solanum tuberosum | reverse complement strand
GCCCGCCCCAACCCCTCACCCCCCAAACACAAAAATAAAAGGATGTCAGTTGATCTGATGAGGTGTGTCTCACTAACAAGCAGATCTGAATGAGGTGTAGCACTTGCATCATTTTCAATTGATAGTTACTTACAAGCTTGTGCCTTGCATGTGGTTCATTTCTGAATATATCCCATCTCTTCTATGAGTGGAACCTCAACTCCCCTTTGGATATATCAAGTTCGTATATTTTTTCTCAAGTTTCATTTGGCTGCTGCTTATGTTTCTAACCTGGCCCATAAATCATAATTCCTAATTCCAGAACTAAAGATGGCAAAGCAACACGTGCACAAGTTACCATGATGCCCATTGGGACACCAAAGGTGCCCTATAGAAATCCAACTGACTCATCGTGGCAATGGGTTGATTTGTGGAATGCTCTTGTAAGTAACATGCCTTCAGTTTCTAGTTAAGCTAGCAGATTATTGCTATCTGGATAAAGAATTTTATTCGTTTTAGCAGTAATTTAAAATGTCAAGGTGCAGGACCAGTCTCTTCTTATTAGTGGTGGTAGCCGGCACATTCATTGGTTGAACCACTATTTGAATATGACTTCTAAGTCCATTAAATCTAAGCTTGATAACTTGTGATCTAGAGCCCTTTACATTGTTCTCTGGATCACTTCCTGTTCGAAGAGTGCCTTCATTTCTTCTTTGACTAATTGTATAATAATTCATATTTTTTATCTGGGAAAATATCACTGAATTCTCAAATGCAGTACCGCGAACGTGTTATTTTCATTGGAGAAGAGATAAATGAAGAATTTAGCAACCAGATATTGGCAACAATGCTGTACCTTGACAGTATTGATAGTTCCAAGAAGCTCTACATGTTTATCAATGGCCCTGGTGGTGATGTGAGTTCTTTACCAATTTTACTTTGTTGTCAAAGTTTCTTTTTTAATTAGAAACACCTCCTTTTTCTTCTAAAATTTGTACTCAGACTGCTTTCTTTCTTCTTGTTATGCTTAAAGTTACTTCTAATTACAGCTAACTCCAACCATGGCCATTTACGACACAATGCAAAGTCTGAAATGTGCTGTTGGTACCCACTGTGTGGGCTTTGCCTACAATCTTGCCGCTTTTCTTCTTGCTGCTGGAGAAAAGGTACGATACTTCTCTCGTAGTGATGAAATGTGAACAAAAAACCTGTGCTTATCTACAGTGTCTTACTTAGAGTAGCTTTTCGAGTTGTTTGTAGCTGATTATTTTATCTAAAGATGCAATTGACTTTTCTGGACATTTTGGCTAGTTTCGCTTTTTCTTTTTTTATTTAATTTCTTTTTTCAGCATTTGACTTGAAAAGAAATTTGCCAGTATCAGCCCCTTGTGATGACAACCCAAAGAACTCTATTTTATGAGAGTTTATATCTTATTTTAACCTAGAGGTGAATTTGCCTGATTATAAGCTGGTCGTCTCTCTTCGAAGGCCTCCACTGAAAGTTGTGATTCTATCTTGTAATGTGCAGTCAGACTACTTTCTCGTTTTTCCTTTTTTTTGGTTAAGTTTTCAAAATGATAACTTGGTCATAAATTGATGAAAACAATCACAAAAAAAGAAAAAGGAAAAAGGAGGAAAAAATTGACATATGATTTCATTTGGCTGTCTAGATCAATCCTTGTTCTCCTGAAGGTATATCACTGGCATTAAATATATGATTTCTACGATTCACCCGATGCTAATGCACTTGTTCATTCCTTGCCTATTCACATTAAGCACTCTTGGGGAAAAAGTTCTCCAGGATTCTTTGTTTTGGCTTAGTTTGTTTTGTCAGTGATGTGTTTGTGTGGAAAGGCAAACTAAAGCGTATTTGTTAATTTGGTAAAATTTCCATCATGAAGGGCAATCGATGTGCAATGCCTCTTTCAAGGATTGCATTAGAATCTCCAGCTGGAGCTGCACGCGGACAGGTTTGTATGCCTCCACGACATTTTGGAAGGAAATGTTTGTTTTTGATGATCTTTCTGAGACTACATACGCTTACATTTTCATCTTTGGCAGGCTGACGATATCCGTAATGAAGCAGAAGAACTTCTCAGAATTAGAAATTACCTTTTCAAGGAATTGTCTGAGAAGACAGGCCAGCCTATTGAAAAGGTATGTCATTGTTTTTCAAACTATGATTCGAAATAAGTTTCCACCTAAACAAACTCTCATCATTATATCGAGTAAAAATTCATCTCTGCATATCAAAACTGTTGATCATAGTAACTGGAACCATGTAGGTTCACAAGGATTTGAGTCGGGTGAAGCGATTCACTGCTAAAGAAGCTCTTGAATATGGTCTTATTGACCGTATAGTTAGGCCTTCCCGTATCGACGGAGATGCTCCGCCAAGGGATATCACAGCAGGTCTTGGTTAAGTCTATATGCCTCGTAAACGAAATGGCTGAAAGTAGTTGTACGAGACGATGAGTTAACAGTGTTGTTCTGCAAAAAAAATTGTTTAATCTGCGTATTAAACTCTTTTGATCTACTTATTCAAAAATTTGCATAGCTGTTGAAGTAAAAGAATTGAAGCTTAATCTTTCGTATTATTTTCTTTTTCACAAAAAAAATATTTAGTTAGTTATATATTGTGTCAATTTTTCACTCCAAAAACGAAAACCTGTTTTCCAATTTAACAAAATTCCATCGCAAGACACTACATGCGATTTGGGATTCCAATAAAACTTGACTCATAAGTTAATATTTGTTAAAAAAGATTAGATTGTTTGTGCTATGTGAATGGATTATATTGTTAATTAGTAAATCTTTATAAAATTATGTGTAATTGAAAATTTGTAATCGTAAATATTCATTTATAAAAGGAATATGTAATTTATCATTGCAACGCTTTAAGATATTTGAGTACTTGTTTATGAATTATGATTTGCTTATTTGGTAAGATTGTAAAACAATTGAGAAAATTTTGATAGTTTTCATAACTTGTGAGTTTTTCATGTTTATATGAGAAAAAATACAACTTAAGAAATATAAATCGCCTATCTAAATTTAAATTTCAACTTCAAATCAATCTGATTTCAAATAATGTCTGGCCAAGACCAAAACATCAACATTCAAATCTGGGTGAATTCTGAACTTTCTATGTTTATTCAAATTCAAAAACAAAACAAGTATTTCCATTTTTCAGTCTTACTATCATATCCAACAAGATTCATCAATTCTCAAAATTCAATAAGAAATGTACCAAACAGAGCACGACCAACAAGAAGAATCAATCCGAAAACAGCAGTAGCAGCAAAAGTTGTGGCATTAGTAACAGGAACAGCTAAAGATCAATTGGTGTATCACTAAGAATGGCGAAAAATGTAGCTGATGCTGATAAATTTAGAACAAATGGCAAAGAGTATTGCCATATCAACACAAGTTTGAACCAATTCTTGAGAGGTGTCATGATTTTGTGTTGGGGTGTGTTTGGTTGTGGCAATGATTTAATGGTTTCATCCCATTTGATTGCGCCTTTTCGCATCAAGGCATTTGTGGCTCTCCAAACAAGCCCTACTGTCACCATCTTCTCCACTTCTCCTACCATCTGAGTTATTTATTTGAAACATGAGATTTCAACTCAAAAAAGGAAACAGAAACAGAGACTTCCCCTTTATAAAGAACCCAAAAATGTGAGAAAGTGGACTGCAAAGATTGTTATGAATGGAGACAAAAAGGGATCTTGCAAGGTGTCACCTATTTATTAGTCAAATTCTTTTGATTTTGTAATTCAAGAGAGTAAATAAATATATTTATGCTACCAAATACATTTAGATTTCATCTCGTGATTTGAAATCAGCATTTGAACGGTGCGATTTCATCTCTTCGTACAAAATTTCATGGCCAAACGGGCCCTTAAACCAAAAATATGTATCAAAATGTTGTTTAATCTTATAATCTTAAATATGAACAGATTGGGTCACCGATTTGGATGAATCTAAATTGAAAATCACAATAAAATGGTTCAAAGTACAAAATGTGGCATTTAATTAAGAGGATGAATATGCCTGTTAAAACTAGACATAAACCATTAAAACACTAAGAACCTAGACCGTTGTAACCTTCGTAACCAAAGCGTCACGAAAACATCATAAATCTAAAACTCTACAGCCAAACACCAGAATAGCAAAGGCTATCTAGAAAACTAGTTTGGATTACTGCACAGAGACCTCAAACAAACATCAAATAGGAGGTGAGAAAGATCAATAGGAACCTCGTTAAAGACGCGTAGTCCTTATGGTCTAGTAAAATCACATTCAAATTTCACCCTATGCTGGAAGAGTTACATTTATTTCAGCTGGTTTATTCCTAGAATCAGGGGCTGACCAATTATCTACGCGGAAAGAAGAGGAAGTTGGTGTAGTTTGTTTTACTGAGGAGTGATAAGGGTCTTCCGTCTCGGGTAGAGGAACAGCAGCAATAATAGGCTCCGGTTTGTTTTTCTTGGTTCTCTGTTCATGTTGGTCTCCAGCAAGAAAGCTGCCTATAACAATCTGATTAACAGCAACAAAGATAAAAGACCAAATGTCATCATCCGAACAACTAAATAATTGGTTGCAACTCCAAGATACTACTTTCTTTGTCAAATAAGCATAAATTCGTCAATAAATAAGACTGCTATGTTTAGGCAAACCGATACCTGCACAGGACTGGCAGCTACTAATAGACCGGCTACTCCACCCCCTACAACACGCCCATCAGGGCTTGCTAGGGAGACACTCATTCCGCCAGATCTGTTTCTCATTCCTCCAGTCTCTGATGGCATAAATGATCCAGTCAAAGACAGTATCTCAAACCGGCCCTAAAGGAACAATGAAAGGGGAATGTTATACACAAATGTCTATCGATAACAACATGTGCATACAGAGAATGCCAAACAT
Organism: Solanum tuberosum; assembly: GCF_000226075.1. Taxonomy (NCBI): domain Eukaryota; kingdom Viridiplantae; phylum Streptophyta; class Magnoliopsida; order Solanales; family Solanaceae; genus Solanum; species Solanum tuberosum. Next base: position 247,288 of record NW_006239374.1, on the reverse strand, counting down.
CAATTCTCCATGCAATAAAGGCTTTAGCTTCAGATGTCAAAATACGAATTTGTGCCATCAAGATTTCATGTTTCATGGACACTCCTAATCACTAACATAAGGGAATCAAGAAGTTGGGATGCCACAGTTGTACATGAATCGAGAGAAGACCAATGAGACAACACTACAGAGGCAGGAAGAATCCAAACCTATACAAAAATTATAGTTGCAAGGCACCTTCCTTAGAAAAGAAAGAAGAAAAAAGCACAAATCAGATAAAAGGCCTTAGTGTGATTATTCATTTGACCCGTCTTCTGCATATACTATTCTGACTGATTTGTATCTACCTAGCCATTCATTCAAAGTCATGTAGAGAGCAGATTGCTACTATAGTTGAGCTCAAGAAATTAATCTCCCTTCCACTTGCCAAAAACAAGAACTTAGAAGAGTTTATGGATTACAGCTGATAGGCACTATTTGTTCAAAAGATGTGTCACGATGCTGATCTTACAACTTACAGCTGCATATAGTTGCGCTTTTTTCATGTACTAATCTTCTTTTGGGATTTTCTTTTATTTTTTTCTTGATTTTTAAAATTTTTGCACTAATTAGTTTTTCTTTCCGCATGATTCGTTATGGTTTGTTTTACATGTAAATGGAAACACAACTTCTGGACCATTTTGAGGATGATGGAAAATGATAAGCAAATGAAGAAATGCAATAAGCTATACTTATTTACACTAAATTAACTTCCCCTCCATAGATCACGAGTTTACATCCTAATCTCTCACTAGATGACATATTAGGTTTGAGCTGTGTACTCGTTAAGATTTACGAAGTTCTTCCTAGTCACCTCTTAGAAGCCTCAATATATCTCTGTCACTTGATCATGTGCTGATTAAGATGCACAATTTAGATTAAGATGCCGTTTATATCAATTAAGGTGGTAATAAAGCTCTTCACAAGTTACTAACCAGTAGGCAGTGGCAGTTACATCAGAGGGAATATTGACACACGTAAATTTGGTAGTGTACGACGAAGTTTTTTCTACTTCTTGATTAAATAAAAAGCAAAGAGTATGACATCTATTTGACTGTCTAAAGTTATCAGAAGAAGATAGTAATATCACAAATAGGAGCAATGATCAAAAGTCAAGAGCACTTCAAATATGACATAAAACAGCATGACTACGAGAGAAGAACTATGCAGCACCTCATACGTCAATGTGCCACCAGAGGAGTCTGGTTGACGAAGTGTAACACTTGAAATTACACCATTTGCTGAAAGAATGCATATTGCTCGAGGCCCTTGTTGAGAGAATGATATAACCTTCATGGTGACATCCTAAAGGAAGATTGAAAGAACAATTAGCAATGAACATTCAGTTCAATATGAAACAGTCATTTAAACATCCTTATGTCTATATTTGCCAAGAGAAGTTCCTGCCAATTTATGAAATTTACTTAACTAAGAAAAATTCTTTAGATATGTACTTTACAGAAAATTTCCCCCTTTTCTCTTGGTTTTGGGTGGAGGTGTGTTATAGTATGGTCACTACTTTTAAAAATGTCCAAATTGGCAACTGCCATCTAGTTTGATTCACACGACTCATGGTTTGAGCCAATGAGGTGCCAAGGTATAAAGAAAGAGAAGATAAATTCTGTTTGTTGTCACAGGTGTTATACAAGCAACAGATAACTTATTTATGCAGATTTGTTTAAGTCATTGTAAAAAGAAAACTTTCATATGTAAAGCTAAGATTTACCTCTCCAGTATTTACAGTAATAATATGAGGTGTAAAATTAGCACCAACAGAGCATGAAACCCATTCACCTACAGATAGAAAATTAAATTATTAGTAATTTGACACAAACCTTAACATAAACTATGCAACTACAAAAACATATTACGTGTATATGGCATGCAACTTCATCACACAAAAAAGATCATGATTTTATATATAGCCAATGGTCCCCTCCACCCCCACCCCCCACCCCCAAAAAAAAAGTGTCTCCAAGTACTTTCACACAAATAACTAATGACATGTTGTTTGACAAGTCACAAATAACTGATGATTATATCGAAGTCTAGAATAGACTTTCCAACCTCCTCTAAAGAAAAAGAAAAACATAAAGTAGACAAAGCTCAGTTAATTTGTGTTGTGAAGTTCATAAGGAGACACCTCATAGAAACGTATGGGATGATCACCTCTGAGTTTAAAAATACTGTGTTTCCCTCCGTTAGTATCCATTAGCACGTAGTCCCCCCCCCCTCCCCCCTTTCTCAACTGCCAAAAATGAGGGACAGGAAAAGAGAAAAAACCACTTCAATGCACATATACAGCCAGACCCAAAGAAGGGGAAAAAAACAGAAAAAAGAGGGGGCTGAGTGCTGAGGTTCAAAATGATTGTGGCACTAACTATGGAACAGTAACAGAAAAAAGCAAAATATGGCACAATAACTAGAGCCCCCCCCCCCCCCCCCCCCCAAAAAAAAAGTGTCTCCAAGTACTTTCACACAAATAACTAATGACATGTTGTTTGACAAGTCACAAATAACTGATGATTATATCGAAGTCTAGAATAGACTTTCCAACCTCCTCTAAAGAAAAAGAAAAACATAAAGTAGACAAAGCTCAGTTAATTTGTGTTGTGAAGTTCATAAGGAGACACCTCATAGAAACGTATGGGATGATCACCTCTGAGTTTAAAAATACTGTGTTTCCCTCCGTTAGTATCCATTAGCACGTAGTCCCCCCCCCCTCCCCCCTTTCTCAACTGCCAAAAATGAGGGACAGGAAAAGAGAAAAAACCACTTCAATGCACATATACAGCCAGACCCAAAGAAGGGGAAAAAAACAGAAAAAAGAGGGGGCTGAGTGCTGAGGTTCAAAATGATTGTGGCACTAACTATGGAACAGTAACAGAAAAAAGCAAAATATGGCACAATAACTAGAGTAAAATTTCCTTGAGTATACACATGTACGCTTAGTACGAAGATCCATCTATTCAGATGTGCTAACAAAAGCATAAATGTGACAAGACTCCCAGTTAGGGAACTCCAAAAAAACTATAGTGAATTACAGTGTCATCATTGGGAATAAAAGTAGCTTAGCAATTAGGTGAGGTCAATGATGCTATTAACATAACTTCTTTTGTAATATTCCAACAGTAGCAGCAGTTCTTAAGAGTACAAATTCACACTACCATTTCCTTATTAACCAGTAGATTATATCTGGAAATCCAGGAAAACACTTTCCTAATTAAAATTACTCCCATGAAAAGTCCCACAATGACATAAATAAGTTTTATAAGATTCTTCAATCCCAGACCAACCAAAAAGCACCACCTCACACACAGAGCTGCCCATTGGCATCAAAGATAGCATCTATTCACAATAGGCCCCACCTTTACACACATCCTACACTATTTCCTTTCCATAACTTCACAAAATCACACTTTTCTTTCATTATGTTGTCCAGACCAACTTGTGCACATTCCAACTATTTCATTAGATACATGTTACCTCCCACCAGTTCAAGTACGAGATAACCTTGCCTCAGCAAAGCTTGGACAAATAAAAACTAACAACCTAGTGTTTTTTGACTCCGAAGTGATCTCTCATTATTCTCATCCCACTTCATTCACAAGCCTAATTAATTCAACTAAGCACACAGATCTATAGAACACATTTAATAATCAACTTGCATGTGAAAAAATATTAGATCTTTAACAACGACGACAACATACCAAGTGTAATCCACAACTGGGGTATGGGGAGGACAGAGTCTACGCAGACCTTACCCCTACTTCTAAATAGAGAGGCTGTTTTCGATAACTCTCGAAATAAAATAAAGCATTTCCAAGCAGTTTTGAAAAAGATTAGAGCTTTGAACTAATAGAAAAAAACAGCATAAAGATTAACTAATCCCCAAAGTTGTTATCTTTACCTGGAGTTTCTAAATCAACTTTAGGTTGCTGATGTATTTTACTAACTAACCCAACTGGCCGGATTTTCCCCCTTTTCTCCGACGACGAAAAATCAATCACCGGCGACGGTGCAGATGATGAAATTGGCTTTGGGGAAAGAACATTTACAGACCCATCTGGTGCATACTTTCTTGGTCTGCCTCTCTTCTTCTTCACACTCAGAGCTGTTAAGCCGGCGCCGGCAGATACGGCTGTTGCAGGCGTTGGTGAAACAACAACAACCTGGGATGTCACTGTCTGTGTTGTTGGATTCTCAGTGGTCCTTGCTGCCACATGGTAATCTGATGGAGCATCTGATCCCACTACTGTAACTCCACTGTTACTCCCCTCCATAGCCATAAAAAAAAAAATCACCAAAAAAAATTAAAAAATTTCCCTCTTTTTTTCTTCAAAACTCCATAATTTTCCTTCAATGAAGAAAAAATTCTCAAAAAAAGCTTAATTAGTGCTAATTTTGAAGTCTAACCAGAAAAACAGAGCTTAGAAGAAAACAAGAAAGCTAAACAGAAATGAAGATGGAAATGATCAGAATTTTTTGTTGAAAATTTTAAGATTTTTTTCAGAATTAAAAGACTGAAATTATGGGAAAAAGATTGAATTTTTAAGCTTTATTGTAATGAGATTCTTGAGAAAATGTGAAATATGGAGTTTTTGATAAGTTAAAAAAATAAAAACTAATTTAGGGGTTGCTAACTTTCCTCAGTATGTCCGAATCGTAATTAAAGGAAATAATAATGATGAAAAAAAGTTAATTAATAATTTATTGAATAATTAAATATATTGAGGATGGAAAATTATGTATTTTGTTTAAGAAAATGGTTTGGAGTCCGGTTTGGGAAAAGAAAATTCAGAAAAAAAAAGAAGAGAAAATTGTGGTTGGGAAAAGTGAAATTAGGTTACAAGGCATGAAGACAACCATTACTCTTTTTTAATATTAAAAAAAACATTGAAAATAATAAATAAAAAGTATATATTTTAAATTGGATATGACATAAACATTACATCTGTATTTATTATTATCAAATCTTATCAGTGATTAATAAATGCTTTTTTCTTTGTATAATACAGACAAAATAGTACGAACATGAAAAAGAAGAAAAAAAAAAGTGAAATAAGAGGAAAATGTAATTTTGCCTTTACTTTAATGTTTAATTTTTAAAATAATATTATTTTCTAATTTTATTAAATCTATGATAAATTATACTTTTTCACAATTCGAAATATTCAAAAATCATTGAGAAATTGTAATTAAAAAAAATTGACTCCACAATGTCATATAAAGTGAGTTAAATGAATTTAAAAAATTACTTTACTTATAGTTTTTCTTCTTTAATTTGATTTATTTTTCCTCTTAAAGAATTTTTTATAATGAAGATAGAACAGTGTGAGCATATCTTTAAAGTGTAAAATCAGTGTTTAGCATAATTACCCAATGGATATGACTTTTAAGCAAAGCAATGCTCCTTAGCTTATAACAAAAAATAAATAAAAAATTGGCTAATAAAACCAATTTAGTTTGTTAATAAAAGTTGTAGGTGCATATTCCAAGTTACCATTCTTTTCTTTTTTCCTTGTTAATGTCGACGACGTTTTATCATTTCTAATTAGAACGATATAAAGATCGAGAATTAAAATAAAGGTTAGTACGTAGTTTAATACTACCTTGTGTTTTCTTATTAGTATTGTTATTCTTATTCTTTTAGGGGTCGTTTGGTAGGCCGCATTAAGAAAAAATAATCCATGTATTATATATGTTATTATTTAATACTATGGTTGGTAGGAATTTGGGTCTATGTATAACTAATCCATGGATTAGTTATACCTCCTACATGGTATTATATGATGTATTACTAATACCTTCCATTTGGAGGTATTAGTAATACATAGGATATAATACCATGGGATAAGTCTATGTAAAGACAAAAAATATCTCTCAAATCATTTTAATTATTTTATTTATTTTCTTGATTTTATGTTTTATATTTGTACTAGTAAATTTATTTAAATAAATTAGCT
>NW_006239374.1:231419-240795 GCF_000226075.1 Solanum tuberosum | reverse complement strand
TTACAAATTATTTAGAGAGAGTTGTTTGTTACTAAATAAATCCAACACAAATTAATACAATATTTGAAATGTGAGATGTTTAACATTAACTAATTGGTTATTTTAATTATTTTTGGTTTGAACAATTTATAAAATTGCATACATATTAAAACTACAACTTGCAATTTTTATGTGTAAATGTAGATGGTTTATTCAATTTTGTTATTGTTTACCATCTTTTCAATTTTAAAAGTTGATAGTTTATCTTTTATAATTTGAAAATTGACATTTTGTAAGTGATTCAATTTTACTAAGATGACAATTATTTATCCTCAAATAATTTAAGTGAAAAAAAGGCAAACATGACAACAAAATTGTTCTTCTAATAGCTAGTTAGAAGGCCATAAAAAATAATATTTGTCCATCAATTATTTACATTAACCCAATTACATAATAATTCAAGGGTATAATTGGAAAGAAGTTTTTTATAAAGTTTTAATCCAAACACAAGATGAGGTGAGAAATAATGAACCAAACATTTGATAAAAATAAACCCTGCATTACTAATTCCTTCACTATTAATCTCAGCATTACTAATCCCAGCACTACTAACTCCTGCATTATTAATATTTGTACCAAACGACCCCTTACTATCTTGTTCATTAATTTTATTAATATTTATTGTTTCTTTTGCTTTGATTCCGTATTATTTATGATTGTTATTGTTTTCTTCTTTTTGCTTTTAGCATGTCTTCTTACTACTTTATTTCTTTCTAAGACTTAATCTTGATATGTTTTACTTGACTTGACAGGTGTGAGATCTTTTGTAAAAATTGTACGACTTAACTCAAAGCAGATAATATCACATAACACTATAAATATATCTTGGATTAATTTATTTCAATAGATACAAATTACATGCGAAGGAAAAATAATGATGAAGTAGATGTTTTTTGAAATAGATAAAAGAACCTTCACATTTTTTATTTATTTTTAATAATAAATTGTGATCTGTTTAGAAAACAAATTACATGTCTAATGGGAAATCCACACTATAATAATCAGAGACTTATGAATTCCATCATTTTCTTCATATTTTATTTGTATATTTTGTGGGAGTTGTTGTAGGGCTAAAATAATAATTAAGAAGTCATTTTTAAGTTTATGGTGTAAAATATTACTAATTGTATAATTTAAATATTTCTAGTGGAAGCATAAGGATGCCAAATTGCCAAGTGGTAATCAAAGTAATAATTAAGTGTTTAATTAATTTTTTTGAAAAAAGTAGGAGGTTATAATCAAAGTTATCAGAATAATTTTGTATTTATATATTTCCTTCCACTTGCAACCATGATGTGGAAATTGCAGAAACTTCAAGCCAGGTTCAATAACCCAAAATAATAATAATAATAATAATAATAATAATAAATTAATAATAAGAAAAAGGACAAGAAATTAAAATATGGGCCATTACACCTGTAAATGTACAAAAATGTTTTTTTAAATAATCAGAGGAAGAAAATGGATGGTAGCTTACATAATTTTACATCCACTCACCAGAAAATATTACTCTCGATTTCATTTTATATGAGTTATTTTGATTTGGCACGGAGTTTAAAAAATTTAAAAAATAAAATTTATGATTTGAAATAAGTGATATATATTTGTGTAGCTAGAAATCAATTCATTAAATGTGAATTGAATATTTTAAAGTTATATTGTTATTATCTAAAAAGCTAATTATTAAAAACAAAATTTCTCCCCTTAATAGGGGCCTAATTATTACCAAAAAAAATTATGTTTGCCTTGGTCAACTTTTGTGGTACCACTAAGGGCCAAATTTTCCCCTTAAAATAAAAGAGAAAAAAGTCATATTTGTTCATTTATTATAAAAGAAAATTTATAATATTATTGTGCGTTATACTTACGTTTATATATTTTTATAATGTTATACTATTAATCAAGATATGTTTTTAAAAATTTAAAAGTGACTCAATATTATTATATTAACCTATTTATTTCAACTAAAAAATGACATGCTAGCTCATTATATTAACTCTTCTTTTCATTGTTACCCAAAGGCCAAGTCATCAACACAATCATCATCGTTACTAGCATAAATCATCTATACATCTTTCATTTTTCATAAAAAGTGAAATTTATTTTACCGCTTATTCAATTAAAAAAAATAATCGCTAAAAAATCAAAATATCGATGATTTTGAATTTTGGCGAAAGAAGAGAATTTGATGTAGAGGGTTGACAATTTGACATGATATATTGGCTAAAATGAATGGGGATTAACGAAGGAGGAGTAGATTTGAGTTATGTTTAATAATTTTAAGAACGTATATGGATTGATATTATATCATTTATGATATCTATAGCTCGATATTATAATCGAGGGTAATATTATTATTATTTTTTAATTGTAGAGGAAAAATATAACTCTTTTATAATAAAGGAGTCAAATATGTTTTTGAACTATATGAAAATGAATAAATTTATTCTCTATCAATAGTTGTTAAATATACCCTCGTCGTTATTCAAATGTGCTAAATTGCCCATATTTTCAAACAACGGAAGCTTAGCATCTTGTGATGCCACACGTTCCATAATGAAGGAATAATATTGGATAATTTTAAACCTTTCATATAGTTTAGAGATAACTTTAATCTTTTTTGGTATGTAGTTTCTGCTATTTATTTTTATATTTTTTATTTGTATCTAGTGTAATCTTTTGATGTTTATAATCACAAATTTTCTACTAGTTAAATCTAACAAAATAAAGTTTGACAATTTTTTAAAAAAGACTAAAAATGTTAATTTTAACAAATTTAAAGAAAGAAAATTGTTAAATGCATATTTAACAGACTATTTTGAACAACCAATCAAACATAGGTGACCATTTTGTCATTTTACAAAAACATGTAATACACGTTCATTTGCTTGCTCCAACACCGCAGGAACCATTGACACCCTCCATTTTTGTTTGCTTGGATTTATTGTTTTTGCTTAATCTGATGAAAATCTTGAAAAAAATCTGCAAATTTGATAAAGCTCTCATCTTTCTTTGTAAATATCTCTTTTGGAGTTTCAGGCATAGTCGAACAGTGAAGAACAAAGAGGGAATATGCTCCAATATCAATGGCAAGAATGTGCAGTGGAGCAGAAAACAATGAGACATAGAAAAATTGCTGACAGGTTCAAAATAGTTATGGGGTTTTGCAGGTTCAGAATTCTTTGGTGCATTGCTATGTTTGTTGTGGGTTTATTTGTCTTGCTAGGCAGGTGTTCGATGAAATGACTGAGAGGGATGTTGTGTCGTGGAATAGCATTGTGAATGGATATGTGAAAGTAGTTGTTGGACAACAGTTTTTTGATGAAATGCCTCAGAGGAATTTAGTTGGGTGGAATGTCATGGTGACTGGGTATTTGAATTCTCATAAACCTGGGAAGTGCTTAAAGTTGTTCTGAGAAATGACAAGGCGGGGATTGAATGGTAACATTGCGACGATAGTTGTTGCTCTTACTGCTTGTGCTCGGTCAGCTCGAATGAATGAAGGGATCTCTGTTCATGGGTTTCTTATTAAGGTATCTAATGATTATTAGTACAACTTTAATTCAAATGTATAGTAGATGAGGAAGAGCAGAAATTGCTCGTCTAATTTTTGATAGGATGTTGGTCAAGAATATAGTATGCTGGAATGCGATGATTTTGGGTTATTGCATTCACAGGAACCCAACAGATGGGCTTAATCTGTGTGCAGACTTGGTGAGTAGTAGCTTAGAAGATACAGAAATAGATCATGTTAAGAACATGAAGCAAGGTGAAGGGGATCATGTGCTTCCAGATGAAATCACTTTTGTTGGTGTCTTATGTGCTCGTGCCCGTGAGGGACTGGTAACAGAAGCAAGGACATACTTTGGCGATACGAGTGATTTGTTTGGTGTAAAGCCCAATTTCGCACATCATTGGTGCATGGCTAATCTTCTAGCACATGTTGGTCTAATTAATGCAAGAAGCAGTAAAAATACTAAAGAACATTCCGATCGAGAGCAATTTGCCACTAACATCCTCGTTGCGGTCTGAATTGCTTGGCTTAGCTCGTTTTAGTGGGGATGTAATGTTAGGAGAACAAATTGCGAATAAGTTAATTGAACAAGATTCTGAGAAATTTTGGTGCCATTTGTTGTTGGTCAACATCTATGCTGCAGCCAGTCGTTGGGATGAAGTAGCTCAAACAAAGGAGAGGATGAAGAAGAGAGGTATGGAAAGAGTGCCTGGTTGCAGTTTAAAGGACTTAAAAAGAATTAGTTCACAACATGATAGCGACATAAACTGCAGGTATCTTTGTGTATTCTAGTTAGAGACATCTTTTGTATACTAACAGGTGGAGAGATTCCCATCATGATTTTACTGAATAGGACAATGCAGTAGTACAATTGGCTTATTGGTTTATTATCATTTTTCCCTCTAGTTATTATCACTCTTATTCTTGTTATTAACATATCAAGGAAGGTATTCTAAGAATTGCATGACGCTGACCACTGCTGGTTATTCATCTTATCGGTGTCACAGATGCTGCCTTCTCCTGTAGTTGGTGTCTTTTATTTTACATGTGGAATTGCATTTTGTTAGATGCATGACTTTACATGTTCTCATACTAAACATGGTCACAAAGTTTCTCCTACATCTTCAGGCTATATCGGCTGGGAACTTTAGTGTTACTTCACAGATAATTCTTTACGTTAAAGGAAGATTGCATTTGGCATCATTAACAAATCATATACCTTTATTGTTAAATTTAATTAGTTGGGGTACTTTCCATTTTGTGGTAAAACAATTTTTTGTTCATCCTTGAAGACTATCATTTGTTGATGTGTGTCTTCACTGGGCAGGTGTTAAAGCCTTTTTTCTTTGTGGTCCATCTTTCAAAGCACCATTGTTTCTGACTTTCTGTAAACAGGAACTTACGTAAGCGGCTTCATATTCCATCTAAAATCTTCATGCTATTAATTTGTCGTGCTTGTGAGTAATAAAAGATTGATTTGATCTGAGCAATCTTCTTCTCTAAATTAAAGAAGAAAATAAGTTGGTTCAATTAGTTACTTTCTTATCATATTTATATATGTGACAACTTGTCCATCTGCACTACTAGTCCGAGTTGATGTACTTACGTAAGAGCAAATATACTGAGTTTTGTGGTTAATTTTAACTAGTAACAGACTACTCTTTGTCAAGTGTTGCTTCTGTGCTGAGAGTTTCAGTTTTAATATGAGTAGATTTGGGGCAAGGACTTTCATTTTACAGTTTGATATTGTCAAAGTTACCTTTCCTTTTTTTGGTAGATATATAGATTTTTTTTACTGGAAGTAATAGAATTGAACTGTATAAGAAGGCTTTTAACCATTTTAGCTTAACTTGATGAGCTAGCTATACAGAGAGCCAATGCTAGATCAATGCCTGACAACGTCTCTAAGTTAATCCACCAGAATATCTTTGAAATTTTACGCAAACCTTTAAACTGGGTACCCCATGTCTTAGAATTCAAATTCATTGAGCATAAATTAAACATCTTATTACTATTTTCTTCATTTGAAATACATTTGTCTGTGCTTCTTTGATACTGTGGGGGGCTAAGAAAGGAGAACTTTAGAATGCATGAAACGCAGCTTCTGTGGAAGCTTGTGATGCAGTCTAATTCCTTGAGACTGTTCTGCTGGCGTTACACGTGCAGAAGGAGCTTCGGAAACATCTAAACATCATGGTAAGCTCCTTCATGCATTTGGTGTGAATACTGAATATTTTTTCTTTTTATTTGAGATATAACAAATTGTATACACTTGTGATCTCAGGCATCCTGTTGATTATTCCTCTCTTTAGTCTAAAGCTGTGCCCTTGTCTAAGAGTGGTGCAAAGTAGAGCTCATGGTATGCCTTTACAGGAAAACAGCACCAAGATGTTGAGGTCATGGTATTCCCTATTTCATCTGCAGATGATGTCCTCTTCGCCGAAAGGTGCAAGTAGCATGTTTTCTTTTTGTTAGTCAGATGTCTCCGAGGGGATACAAGTAGCACGCCTTGATGATAAAACGAGAGAAGGTAAGCTTTAGATGGTTCGGACATGTCTTTCGTGGACATACAAATGCATCTGTTCGTAATTGTGAAACTATGATGAGTGAAGGTGTTAAGAGGGGCAAGGTAGACCTAAAATCATATTTGAATGAAGTCTCCAAAGACCTATAATTTCTTGAAATCAATGCAGACTTGGCTAAAGATATGGCACGATGGAAGAGAAAGATCCATAGAAAGATTCATATGGGTGATATCTACTAGTTGGAAATAGGTTTAAAGTATTCTTAGTACGCCGATTTTAACCTATTATCATAAATTTATGTATAGAACTTTCAATATTACTATTTATATATATATATATATTTTTGAACTTATTTTTTACTTTTATTTCTAATTACTATGATGATTACATGAGTTCAACTTAAATGAAGAAACACGATCAATGAGTATTCATATAGCTAATTTCAATTTGTTTGGGATTGCTGCATATTTGTTGTAGTTTTTGCATGATGTCCCTCAACACTAGTGAACTAACTCATGCTTTTGCGCGGTCACGAGAGAGAATTGAAATCTCGGGGGTCGTAATGTGAGACTTTCATGCATGACTTTGAATTTAGTCAGCCACAATACAAATATCAAAAACCAAATGAAAAGCGAAAAAAATTATAACCCCTTATGATGATTGATTTCAACTCCAATTGCATTTTTTGTCTCTCACAAAAGGAAAAAAATAATTTGTTGCCATCCCCAAGCCTTCCTTCATGTTGGGCCAATAATAATATGGTAGGAAAGACAGCAGGTAGTCATTTGTGATTACATTATTTAAAATATAATCAATTTTTATATACTATTTAAAATTTAGTCAGTATTGGCAACTTCATACTGTCTGTCATTTGTATGGTTTATTATATTAACTATATATAGATGATTTGATGTGTTTTTTAATTATCTTTGCATGATATAAAAGGAGATTTAGTTAAGACGTTTTACCATAATCTCAAGGGAGTTTCTTCTTTCTTTTCAGTCTAATTCAATTGAGGATGATTAAAACTTCAGAATCCCCTGTTTGAAGTTGATTCTAAGGTGGTTCAACTTTTAAAAAGTTAATAACTTTTAGTTATTCTATAAATAGGGTGCCTTTTATACTTGCCTCTAGTTAACATTGTAAAAGAAAATTTAATTATTTTTTTCTAGGTGTCTTTTAAATCGTAAAGTTATTAAAATAAATAGTAATATTCCTCACGAATTAGGTAGCCATGACTTTATGAAACAAACAAATAAACATTGCTTGCATAGCCATAGCCGGCATTATTAATCTTTTAACCCTAAAATTGTTGTATTCATGAAAATTAAGACAAAAAAAAATATCATTGAAAATTGTTATGTAGTGTTTTCTTAGAAAGATAATGTTTTCATAAAAAATTTTAAAAACAAAACCAAAAAAAAACCATGATTTTATCTTCCTTTTATTGGTGAGAAAGTATCAAAAATACAAAAAAGGCCTTTTGTGTAACTTAGCAAATCGATAACTTATATTATATGATGAATTCTTTGGCCTTATGGTAAAGCCAGAAAAAAGAATATAATACATTTTTTAAAGAGGACAAATTAAATGGCTTAATTTATTTGGAGGCATTAATTGAACATTTAGCTATCGAATAATAGGATATTCGACAAATTATATGTCAAATGAAAATATGAAATAGTGTAGCAGTTAGTTAATTAGTTTTATTTTATTATATTATATGGTAGTGCTTCATAATTATATTATGAGTTTTGGCTTATTGTGTGTTAGATAATGTTTGGTACTAAAGGATAATACACATTAATTAGAACCAAATATGTATTGTACTTTATTTTATTCAGCTATAAGGGTTCAAAATAAAGATATATATTCATCGATAATATATATAATTTATTTATTTTTACCATCAATGTATTTTACTTGTCATAAGATTAAATGGTAGTGTCATTTTATCACGAATAATTTTTGTAATTAAGTAGGAGTACATTATTTTAGTAACTTGATAATGTAAATATTATTAATTGCTCAAGAACTAGAACATTGTGCCACACATATAGAAACATCATAAGAGTCAACAAAACGTTGAAGAATCTAATTAGGTATATATGGAAGTGAAAGGATTGTGAATAGAGGACAAAGACGATTTTTTATTTTTATTTTGAGAGATCTAATTAATTTCAATTCATACTGAAATAATTTATTTTAAAAATAAAATATTTTACATTGAAACTAATTTTTATTCTCAGATCTCAAACTTGAAATAGTATGGTGATTAAAGGACAAAGACATAACTTTAAAGGTCCAAATTTTGGTCAAAGGCTCACAATAATGATATATTTTAGTGTTGTTTATGAAAGGTCAAATTAAAGTAGATTTATATAGCTGTCCATGAGGCTACATATGCAAGAAGAACCAAACTTAGAGATAATGACATGTTATAATGTAAAAACCCCTCCGTCAAAATTTTCCATCGTTATTTTTAAAAATAGTTATCTCAGATTAATTATTATTGAAAAATTTAAAATAAAATAAATTATTTTTTTCATAGAATAAATATTTAAGAAAAAAGGATAAAATAATAAAAAGTCTCTAATCTAATTAATATTTTCTTAAGAAATATATATAAAAAAAAACACTACAAATAATTTGAAACACCATAGATAATTTGAAGCGAAGAAAACATAATTTAATCAGTTGTATCCCATTGTGTGATGCAGAGTGCAAAATAATTAATTTTGAACATTTTTTTCCCCTAAAAATATTGTGGAAGTTATGTTGCTCGGATTCATTTAATATATTGGCGAGTGCATGTCATATACTTTAGAAATAGTGTATGTTTGGAAGATTTGATATGAGTGCAACAATATTTATAGAAAGTTAGAGCAACATATATATTAGAGGGCACCACAGCCTATTTTCTTGACAAACTTTTATGAATTATAGAATTCAAAAAGTACTTGGAATTAGAAAAGGTAACTAGTAAATGAATTAATTTTATTCTTTTACTTTCTACAATAAAAATATATAGATCAAAATCATAAATTCTTTATTTTGCCCTTGAATACTACTATATTATATAATATTGTAGTTGAAGAATATTTGTAGCTAATTTTTCCTGTTTAAGTTTTACACAAACGTGACTAATTGTTGTCTAGCACTATATTCCACGTTGAGCTAATTCTGAATGATTTAGCTAAATATTCCATGTGACGTAATTAAAAACAAGATTTATATTCTCGTTCAAAAAATATCCTATACTGGAATAACTTTATTATTTTAATCTTTAACTTGAAAA
>NW_006239374.1:172343-230795 GCF_000226075.1 Solanum tuberosum | reverse complement strand
ATATTAATAACATATTTAAATCTTTATCTGTATTAGTTAATTATTATTAGATCTAATATTGTTATCGGTTTAGAAACATTTACAAAAAGTGTTAATTACCTCTAAGAAAATATATTTAGTGGCAATTAAGCTATTATTGTTAATTAATTAGTGCTAAAAACATATTTTTGGTGTAATGTTTGTATGATCACGTTATGTAGGATACCAAGAGTTTCTCTATTCTATAGGTTTGAATCTGAAATATTTGGATAAAAATAAAGGAATTTCATCCATTCCACCCTACTCCACGGCAGTAATTTATATTAGATCAAAATCATAAATTCTTTATTTTGCCCTTGAATACTACTATATTATATAATATTGTAGTTGAAGAATATTTGTAGCTAATTTTTCCTGTTTAAGTTTTACACAAACGTGACTAATTGTTGTCTAGCACTATATTCCACGTTGAGCTAATTCTGAATGATTTAGCTAAATATTCCATGTGACGTAATTAAAAACAAGATTTATATTCTCGTTCAAAAAATATCCTATACTGGAATAACTTTATTATTTTAATCTTTAACTTGAAAAGAAAGAAAAAGATGCAATTATTAGTAGCAAAATTAACCATCCACGTAAGGAGTATTATCATCCAATTAAAGAGAAATATATAACTTAAAACAAAAGCAATATAAGTGTCACGTTTATCATTGTGGCTTAATCTTTGAGAATACTAATCAATTAAATTATTAATTAATTAAGACCCTTAAGAATATTATCTAGATCGTTATTGATTTTGAAATGTTTTTGTGGCCTACAGAATATATTACTTTCGATTTTCAGATAATTATCCACTTCTTTTGTAGCAATATACCACCACCACCTATTTTCTTGGAGGATCGTACATCAAGAATATTATAAGTAAATATCAAGTTAAAAATATGAACCAAATCTCTCCCACTAAAGTATAATTTATGCTTTAGAGAATTAAAGTTACACTTCAACTTAACTATAATGCATAAACATGACCCTTAACTTGGCTTCAGTGGACAACTATGACGTCCAACTTTGAGTGTGCACAGGTACACACTTAAACGTATATAAAATTAAACAAGTAGACACGTGTTCTACATGGCATAATACACATAGGACGTCACGTAGGACACAAAATTTCCATGTAGGGTGCCATGTAGGACGAATATGTCTATTTGTTCAATTTTATACAAGCTTAAGTGCCTACTTGTGCACACCCAAAGTCCGGCGGTCGGTCAGGGCAGAGCTAGAGGCGCAAGAGAATTTTATCAAACGGCCTCTTTCACACTAAATTTATATTGCATATGTAAAGTCAATTTTTTTAGAGAAAATTACGCGGTTAAGCAAACTTATACTACTTAATTAGTCATCACTCACGACTAACATTAACCATTAATTACGTGGGCTGACTTCGAATTTCTATAATTAGCCACATTTGTATAATTCGTCACTAACAATTCTTAGTTTGATTTGTATTTGTATACAATGGGCTGGATTTGTATACGATGATGATTTTCTTTGATTTTGCAGTTTTATCACCATATACATTCAATCTTTTTGTGTATAACTTTTTTAAGTTTGTATAAACATGTAGTTTTCGGTTTTGTATAATACAATTTATATAATGTAATTTGTATAATTGTTTAAAGTTCATATATATGTCTATGTTTGTATCGTAGACACGTGTTCTACATGGCATAATACACATAGGACGTCACGTAGGACACAAAATTTCCATGTAGGGTGCCATGTAGGACGAATATGTCTATTTGTTCAATTTTATACAAGCTTAAGTGCCTACTTGTGCACACCCAAAGTCCGGCGGTCGGTCAGGGCAGAGCTAGAGGCGCAAGAGAATTTTATCAAACGGCCTCTTTCACACTAAATTTATATTGCATATGTAAAGTCAATTTTTTTAGAGAAAATTACGCGGTTAAGCAAACTTATACTACTTAATTAGTCATCACTCACGACTAACATTAACCATTAATTACGTGGGCTGACTTCGAATTTCTATAATTAGCCACATTTGTATAATTCGTCACTAACAATTCTTAGTTTGATTTGTATTTGTATACAATGGGCTGGATTTGTATACGATGATGATTTTCTTTGATTTTGCAGTTTTATCACCATATACATTCAATCTTTTTGTGTTATAACTTTTTTAAGTTTGTATAAACATGTAGTTTTCGGTTTTGTATAATACAATTTATATAATGTAATTTGTATAATTGTTTAAAGTTCATATATATGTCTATGTTTGTATCGATTCGTTATTTTGAGTTTTATCATATTTGTATAATTTCAGACTTTATATTACTCAATTTTACAAAAACACGCGAATTATACAAATTATTGTCCTCTCTCGCTCGCTTCTCTCCTCCCTCTCCCAATGTTGCTTGCCTCTCTCCTCCCTCTCCCAATCTCGCTCCCCTCTCTCAATCTCACTCGCCAGATATACAAATACATATGTATACCAGTTACATATATATAATTATCTAACTGATATACATATACAGTTCACCTCTCTCCCACTCTCTGCCCTCTCTCGCTCGTCTCTCTCCTCCCTCTCCCAATCTCGCTCGTCATTCTCCTCCCAATAACATGTAGCTACAAATTGTAATTAGCAAACTAAAGTTATAGAGCGTAATTAAGCTATTTTTGAGTGGTTATATGCGAAAGTTCCCCTTTTTAAAAACTAATTTCCGTATGTATAATAAATAAAGATTCTTCTTTCGCTGCTATGGTTAAGTGATTTTCTCAAAAATTGGATAATTGAAAATTTAATAAAGGAATTTTCCTTGGCAATGCACCAAACTTTTTTTTGGTTTCTCATTCGGTGTGCAGAGCCTGCATTGGAACTCTGAGTAAATCTGAATCGTACACTGCAAGGCTTATGCGGAAATGACGCTCTAATATGATTTTCTCTATATCCAGGACTCGAACCCGAGACCATTAATTAAGGGTAAAAAATTCTCACACCACAATCTATGTTGGTAATCGCGGTTCATTTAGCTTTGGAAACTACCATATTGATGAATAAAGACAAATGAATTTTTAAAAGCAAATAAAGGAAATTTCCTTGACAATATAAATATATAATGTACCTCCTCCCCTTGAAGATTAGGAAACTACGTATACCATGTTTTAAAAGCAAATAAAGGAAATTTCCTTGA
Organism: Solanum tuberosum; assembly: GCF_000226075.1. Taxonomy (NCBI): domain Eukaryota; kingdom Viridiplantae; phylum Streptophyta; class Magnoliopsida; order Solanales; family Solanaceae; genus Solanum; species Solanum tuberosum. The sequence continues at coordinate 227,601 of NW_006239374.1, read as the reverse complement.
CCACATAAATATATAATGTACCTTCTCCCCTTAAGATTAGGAAACTACGTTTACCATGGTCCACATACATTTTTTTTTCAAAAAAAATACATTCTAAGAAATTAAAGAAATTTCCCAAGAATAGTGAACTTTTGGAAGTAGTTGCTTAAAGTGTCCTTTAACATCATAAAAATTATATTAACGAACTATTGACATTTTATTTTGTGAAAATGAGCTAATCCTACGTATCGAATTGAATATTTTTCTCGATTTGGATTACTGGAATTATTATCATATCTAATGTAAAGTATGCTTATTCTTAATAGAGAACATTATTTTTATTATTAGGAAGAAATTTGGTAACGGATAAGATTTCATTACTAAACAAAAAAAATATCATGTTAATCTCATTTAGCTACCGTTAATTATAATGAACCATGCCTTATTGTGTTTCTTGATAATGGTTAGTACTAAGTACCACCTAACAAATTAAACATGTACAAATAAAAGTATATATGTTTTTAATAAATAATTTTTTTTTATTACTTAATACCATCATCATAAAAATAATTTAGTAGTTAATGAAATGAATCGAAACCAAATATTAAATGAATTTTTTCAATCTATTATAATTTTAATGAACAGAGTTGCCTGATATTATCAAAAACGATCGATCCCCTCTTGTGAAAAACAACCAAAAGGAACAAAGACATATGTCTACTCAATATTAGTCAAAGCTAAAGTTCAAAATGTCAAATTTAGTCATAATGAAATAATATTGTCAAAAAATGAAAACTCTTATAGCTGTCGTCCACGTGGGTGCATGTGCAAAAAGAAATTAAATGACTTTAGAGAAAATGACATATTAACAAGAAGATTAATTAGTTCAGTCACTTGTTTCCCATTGTGTTACATACTGCAAATTTGTTTTATTTTTTTGGACTATTTTTGCTAAAACTACGACCACCTGTTTTCTTCACCAATACTGTGGATTTATGGTTTGCCTATACTTTTATGGAATTAAAAATTGACATAACAACTAATTAATAGAAAATAATAAGTCTTCGAATTGCCTCTTCAGTGCACGATCCAAATTTAATCGGGATTCTAATCCGGACTCCGACCACCAAGTGAGAAAAAAAAAAGTCATTATTTTTGGCCTCATTGACAACAAATAATAGGTTATTCAAATAATTGACTAATATTAGTGTAATATTCCGACCCACGAGGGGTGTGTCATGCTCCAATAATTCACTTGATATGGATAAGAGGGAGTATACAAATTTTTTTGGATGTATATACTACGTGCAAACGTGAATTTATAACTAGAATTTGAAATTTAAGAATTTTTAAAAAAATCCCAAGTTAATGTATAATAGAGTAATAACTTAATTCATAATAAAGTCAATACTAGGGTTTTTTTGATGATTTTTAAAAATTACTGAATTTACGTGAACTCAGGTGTCGTATGCTAGCTCTACCTTTGGTTACATGCCACAACGTTGAAATAATATTTGGAATAGAATAATGAGTTATTGTAGCAAAGCTGAAAACAAGAAAATGGGTAATGCACAAGAGAATAATTAATTAAGAAAATCAGTAATTTTAATTTTTAAAGGTGAATGAAGATATAGAGCATAGTATATATTGTGCATAATATTCTCTAGTTGATGAATATTTACAACTGTAAAGGGTTTTATTTTCTAGAATTTCTTGTTAAAGTTTGCTAAACGTGACTCTTTGTTGATTTGTCTATGCCACTAGATTCCTTTAATTATTGTTATGCTAATTGCTACTCCCTCCGTCCACAATTATTTGGCAGGTATACTAAAAATAGATGTCCAAGATTAATTATCAATTTAAACAATCAAGAAACAATTAATCACCTTTTTTTCAATTCTGTCTTTAATGATAGTGTAGTTCAATTGAAAAGTTATGTAGACTTTTGGTATTCTTGATATAATAGGGTTATATTAGTCAAATTACACCTTCTATTAAATTTTCCTTGAGGGGTGTGCATGACCTTACCCTGACAAACAATTGTGGACGGAGGGAGTAGCTAATATATTATGGAAGACATTGTTAAAGATGCTATATGTACGGTAAGAATAAGGATTAACAAAGTTAAATCTTTTGATTCAAAAAATTCCATTAAGTGGAATTACTTTTTTATGAATCTTTTAATTACTAAAACAAAAAAATAAAGAAACATTTTTTAAATTTTTTTTACTACTATTATCTTTTAAAATTGCAAAGGAATATCTTTTCATGTAACGACTATTGCGTACCTAATAAAAGATACGATAGAGGATTGATGTATAACTTAACATTAAGGGTGTGTTTGCCTATTCAATATGAAGGGAGATGTTTTTTTATGAATAATATTTATTTTTTTAAACAGTCGATTTCTTACTTGATTATCATTTTGTGATTGTTCGTTCTATGTAAGTAAAAAGTATTATCTCTTAAAAATATATGTATATAATTTAGACAAATATTATGAAAGGTAGGGGTGTGGTAGGGGTGGATCTAGGAGGGTGTGAAGGTGTTCACTCGAGTCCGCTCGATAAAAAATTATTGTATGTATAAGGTATTCTTGAGATTTAGAATCCCTGAAAACAGGACTAGCGATTGACTTCAAAATTCACCTAGTGATTTCATGTTCGAATCTAAGAAGTTATTTCTCCACCGAACATAAGAAAATTGAAAAATAGTTTTCTATATACCGAAAACACCCTAAAGAAAGATAAGTGTCACATTGCTATTCGATTAATTAAGTCAATAAAATCCTATAGATATTATCTTTCGGCAAATTAATCATTTTAAAATATTGCTAAGTGGCAATTTGAAATTTTTTTTAAAAAAGAATTCGAGTTGTATCATGTATGAGCTCATTATCCACTTTTTTTTCTTCTTTCGTTTTCTGGTAGAATCAATTTACCCCATTTTCTTCAAGATCGTATAACATAAAAATCTAAATGATGTGAAGTCAATAATAAAAAACCACATTTTCCACTTTAAAAAGTAATTAAAAATGGAAAAAAGTAGCAAAATGTGTATAAAGATTCTTTGTAGTTTTGTTAGTGCCAAATAAGGAATTTATTTATTCTTATGATTTGTCATAATCAAGTTATATATATGCTTTATTTTTATTCTAATTTGCAATAATCAATCTAGAAGATTGACATTTCATACTCGATTTGATTCAATTTTCTCATAAAAAGATACAAAATAATCACAATACTTGTTATTAATATCTTAATTAACTCATTCTATACATAATGTTTCCAAGAAATTCACATGCATGTTGAGAGAAAAGTAAAGAAAAAGATGCCTAAAAAAATTCTTTAAGAACTCTTACAAATGGTCCATGAGTTGACAATTTAAGATTATATTCCCCCAAATTGTTAGGCATATAGAATTTAACATTGTTGTATATTACTGACTTAATTTGTTTCTTACCTTATACATTCTTGGTATTTCTTTTGAGATTTTTCTAGACCTAAAAACCATTTGCTTATTTGGTTTCCTTCTTTAAAGATATAGTAATAGATTTAACTTATATACCGTGTCTAACTTTAATCTATATTGTAACATGTTATCCATCTTATTTTGTATTTGCTAAGATATTAATTGTTGGTGTGTCAATAAAATTAAAAAATCAAACTATACATAACAACTTTGGGTGTGCACACGAGTAGTTTGAATAAGTAGACATACGTCATACATAACAACTCACGTGAGATACACTCAAATTTAATTTATATTTTGCCATATGTCTCATATGTTTATTTATTCAATTTTATACAAATTTAAGCGTATACTGCACATGCATTATCAAAATTAAAGTGCATATATATAGATGTTAGTTGAAACAAATTAAAAAACGTTCTACGCCCTTTAGAAATTATTATAAAAGAAACAAATTACTAGTAGTAAAAAGGGATTACCAAGCTAAGGCATGCATGAATGAATCTTAAAGAAAACCTCGAGACAAAGCAAAAGAAAACAAACGTTGCTTTTGGTGCTACACATTACTATGAAAAAATCCCTTTTTTTGTGCTATAAACATATCAAAAGCAGAGAAAAAAGGTATTCTTATTATTCTAATTTACTCCATTTATTAATGAAATGTTTTTAGTACATAGTTTTCATATATATCGATGCTTTGACTTTGCTTCTTTTTTTTCCCCACTTTCACTGTATCTGCATGCATGTGATCTTATTCCCATTTTTTCGACACCACGCCTACCATGCACCCCCCCCAATGCACATCCTTTTTTCAGGCTTGATACATAAACGAGCATCTTAAACTTGTCAGAATATTTTATCTACACATATATTTGATCGAATTAATTTATATTTCAATTGAACATTTTAACTTCTAATAAAGTGTGTAAGTAGATATTTTCATTTTAAATTTTGATTTTTTTCTACGTGTATTCTTATTTTCATCTATTAAATAGTTAAGTTAAGTAACCACATGAAATATGTAATTTTCTTTAATTATACGGATTTGCCTCAATAAGTCATAAAACCCTAGACATTTTCCTATTTAAGGTTGATGCGTATGATCAAAGGGGATAACATGTTTTATGTGGTTAATTTGACTATCTAATAAACGAATAAAAACACACGTAATTTTTATTTTATTTTAAAAAGTTGAATCGAAAGTGCCTAATTAAAACATTTTATTCGAAGTTGAGTTGTTCAATTGAAACATGACTTAAATTGAGTGTCTAAAATATCATGACAAATTTAAAAGGTTGATCGACTATGTATTAAGTCGTATTTTTATATAATTATTTTGGTAGATTTCACTAAATATACATGAAACGAGCAAAAATTGCGATATGTTCCTATGATGAACTCGTTGGATAAAGCTGTAATTCCTCCCCTAGCTAGTTCGTAGAAGGGTCACACCCTCTTAGGATATAATAATAACAACCTAATCTGATACAATATATCGATATCATAAATTGATTTTACGACTCAAACATATAACATATAAATTATCACAAACAAAAATAACTTTATTATTGACTATTACTCCAAAGTCTTTCAACCGGTAAAATCAATATTTAAAACTTATATAGTACTAATTTTTAATTAGTTTGCTTCATACAACTATGCAACCTTTACTTGTCCATAGTGGTGGCGTTTGCTTTATAATAAGTTAATAACCAAATAAAATAAAGACAAATTAGCCGTCTCTTGAACTTTATCACCACATTTTGCCAAGCACTAATTCATTTTTTTTGAGGACCCAATTTTTAATTTTATAATTAGGCCAATACAAAGCTAACTAATTATTTTAATTAGTTATAGATCTCTCTAATGTCTCTATATAGGGACAATAAGACAAACTAAACTAAAACGAACATTTAGAATTTTGCACATAGAATATGAAAACAAGTGGCAAAAATATATCAACTATGCACAAATGAGCATTCAGAATTTATACATACATTAGAATATGAAAACACAACTGGCCAAAAATAATAATTAGTTGCCCCTCTTTGGGAAAAGGAAATATAAGTTAGAAAAAGACTACTGAAAAGAGCATCACTAATCCAACCACAAATTTAAAATTAATTAATGAACCCAATAAAATGGCATACAAACAATATGGTTTTAAAAAAAATGGAGACGTTTAAGGCAAAACGACAATCTTATTTAGACTAGTACTCTAAGGTAACGTTTTGGTTTCACACTCAGTGTCTAGTACTTACTTTGAATTCTTGATGTTTATTAAAGTGAAAAATGTTTTCTATCAAGATTTTTTATATTGCTAAATTCGAAATTGATTATATCCATTCCACCATAATTTTTTTTTTTTTTTTTTTTTCCAAATCCATCTGTGATGGAGGGGTTTAGGCGTAGCCCCAACCTGTGCATTGCTTCAAAAGATCCACCATAATCATCGATTCGATTGTTAAATTATGGATTAGACATTAGTGTTAATTTATAATCACGTTAAGGTTTCATTCTTACTTTGGGGGTTTCTTTAATTTCCCAACTGCAATAACTATGTCAACAACTTAGAAACTTCAAAGAAAAAGACAACTTCCAGAATTTATTCGATATTTCATGTTTTTTTATTTAAATGTCGGCCTTTCTTATGCTTTTCAAATTTCAACAAGTACATAACTTTTCACATTTCATTGACCGTTTAAAAGTTACCCTATCCGTTCCTTTTTAATTGTCATGTTCCACTTTTCAAGAATCAATTTAATTGATTAATTTTCAAAATTGAATCGCAACTTGTTTCATATTAATATGATGAAAAAAATACATCTTAATCAAAATTCTTATCGTTCAACATCAAAAAAAAATCATGACAACTAAAAAGTAACGAATGGAGTATATTTTTCCTACTATAGAGAGTTACTTTGCCTTCTTCCAAAACAATCTGTCTAACCCATAACAATAAAATAGCTTCATTCAGACCTTATTTGGGTGATTACATTGACTAGCCTCGTTGATTATATATGAATAATTACCTTCTAAGTGATTCGATAACGAAATGAAACCATAAATTTAAAAATTATTATATTTCTTTCGGCCAATTTTTCAAATGTCTTCACCAAAGGCAACAGGGTGGCAACGTGTATTGCAAAAACACCAAAGTCATTGTTTCGTGGTCAACAAAACAAACAAACAGTCAATCAATTAGAGAAAAAGAAAACAAACAAACTGTAGAACTTAAAATAAAACCAAATAATACTCTAATAATATTAATTAATAATAATATTTACAAAGACTAGATTCTCTTGTTGTAGTCCCAAATGGACAACACCAAGAGAACAGGGCATCATAAGTATAAACAAAACTAAGTCAAACATTAAGACCCTACTTAAAAACATTATAATAAAATAAAAACTTATGTACAAATGTGTACTATTCTAAAACCAATTTCTATGTTTGCCAGCCTGTCCCTCTAATCTTCCACCAAACAAATTTAATAAAGTTCCAATCTTTCTTTTTTTTCCTTCTAATTCTTGAAATTGGTGGGTAAATATGGACCCCAATATAGCCAACTATAACAACAACTACTATCACCAAATCCTTTCATTTTCAGTAATCTTTAAGCTATCTATGTACACCAACATCTGTTTTGCTGAAAATATTTGGTTCAAGAAAATGACTTGATCAATCCCAAATTGTATAGATTCTTCCTTACAATGCTACCAAGTGATAGTAACATTGCCCCACCTACACCCCCTGTGGGTTCTTCGTTTTCTTCCGCCTTTTGATGATAAATCGATGGCAATTCCTTCACTTTCAAGTCACTCAATCCGATTTTCATCCTAACAGCCTCGATGATCTTCGAGTCAGCTGGATTTCCAATAGCATCTGTTACATAGAACACATTCAGAGCTGTGTTATCACTTGTTGTCGATATCTCAGCTCTTGTCACGTTTAAACCATTTTCACGGAAGGTTCGTGTTACATCAGCTAATAGTCCTTGTTTGTCTCCCGTGCATAACTCCAGCCTCACTCCCTGTAATCCAAACGTGTTAATTAACATACTCTGATTAATGTTCGCAAATTGGATATCACTAGTATAACATACCTCAGATGCTCTTCGCTCAATTGCAGCTTGTAGACATAGAATCACTCGCTGTTTCTCTGCTTCTGAACTAATCGGGCTTCCATCAGTGTGCCTAATGAAGAATTCCTGAGACAAGATTGTAATATAAGTTTAGAACATATGTACATTCCTTGAACATGAATAAGAGAATATTACTACAAAAAAAGCAAGGAATATATACCGAGTGTACTCTGTCCCCTGCTGTATTAAGCGTAGCATGGAACACAACATACTGCATATCCGTCATGGTGCAAACGATATCAAACAGAAGCTTAGGTCGATCCTTACAGTGAATATTTATAACAGAATAACCCTTCTCCAAGCAATTCAACACCGATACTATAGGGTTATCATTAGTCCTAATAATCGGCTTCCTTTCATAATCGCGATCAGTAAACATCATCTGATGAAGCCTTCTTTCTGTATGTGTAACAGCCATAGACACAGATGTTTTAGCACTACGAATATCATTATCCCCCTTGAGAACATTCCTCAAACGAGCTTCAATCGTGTCAATCTTCTCAGAGTCCTCAATCGGTGACCCTGAATCGCGTTCCTTAACATAAATAAGGGATGCAATTCGACCATTATGAGTCCACACCTTAGCTTCAACTACATTGCACTCTAATTCCGAGAGTACTGCAAAAACCTCCGATAATAAACCGATTCGATCCGTCCCGGTTAACTCCAGTGCTGTCAAACCATCAATACACTTTGCACTTGCATAATGAATTGTCCCTAATGACTGCACAAAAACACATGTAAATCAAAACTACCCTAATAAATCACTCATTAAAAGAAAAATTAAGAAAATTAAGTACCTGTTCAATGTAACTGATTACACTTTCGTCAGTTAATTTGTTGCCATCCAAGTCAGTAACGTGAAACACTGTACATTAAAACAACGAATAGAAACGGCAAAAAAAATTAGTACAAATATTCAGAAGGTTAAAAAAATAAAATTAACAGTTAACGTACGCTTGATATTTATTTTTATTTATCCCCAAGAATAAATTATCTTTGGATGCGCATTTTAGCAAAAAAAAAGCGCATTTTAACAAAAAGGGTGTTTCCGTAAATTTTGCACTCACCGTCCATAAACCACCGGCCGTCCGATGAGATGTAAGCTTTTTTAATGGAAAGATTCAGATCGGTAAGAACTTGAACTGCTTCTAGAAGAATTCCATGTTTTCTCGCACTATCAATCTGTTTAAAATAATAATAATTAAAAATTAAACCCCGAAAAATTGGAATAATTAAAAAAAAAAAATTACTTGGTCAAAATTATGAAAAATCTCCAGCAAAGTCGAAGAAGGTGGCTTACCATAACGCGAGTGGAATTTGAACAACCGGCATTGTCGATCATGACCCTGTTAGAAAAAAAAAAACAGTGAAAGAGACTGTTCAGAAAGGCCACTAAGAGATTAAATTTTTTTCAAATTTTGAAATTTGAAAATGGACAAATTATTCATAAGGAAAAGTCAATATGAAGAAGTGAAAACTTCTGGAATATAGAAAAATGAAGAGTCAAAGTAACGTGTAAAGGAAGAAAAATCAAACTATATTAGTATAACTAAATATACAGTCTCATGATTCTGCTTAAATTTTTAATTAGATGCAAACTCTTCGAATTAACGTAAATATCGAGAAAAAATCATCTCCAGAAACACAAAATTTGAAAAACAGAGACAATAATCAACTGTGTTTTAGCAAAACCGAAAACATATTTGGGGAAAAAAACTTGAAGAACACAAATCAAATCATGGAGACAAAGGGTGTGAGACTGACCTTGGAGTAGTCATCCGGAAAACAAGCTTTTCATATTCATCCAAATATGCAGGCCACTCCATATTTGATATTTCCATTTTCTTCAAACTGAAACTCACTAAAAAATTACAGTAACAGAGTTGAAGGAAGATGGAGAACAATAGGGGTTTGAGTTCTTAAACCCCCAAAAATTAATTTTGAACCCAAAAACAACTCCAAATATCACGTTCAAGTCTGAACAAGTCTTCTTCTTCGTCTTAGTCGCTTCTCTGTAAATTTCTTTGTGACTCTCTCTCTATTGTAAGCTTTTATGGTTTTTTCCGGTGAAGAATTTATTTTCTCTCTCTACAATTTGACACAGGCACCGCAAAGCACGCTTTGCTACTTTCACCTCTCTCGCTGTCTTTCCCTATTTATATATAAAGAAAAAGAAGAAAATATAATTAATCAGTTAATTTTATTTAATATATTTTACTTTTTTTTATTTAAGCAAAAGAGTGGGCCGGGCGGTTCTTTCACATGCCGGGACTATTCTGCCCGTGCCCGGACGGACCTAGTTTTTTTAATTTTGTAGTGATTTTGTTAGATTGTGCACGAAAAATAATGGATTAATTTAATATCCATGAGGAAAAAAAGAAAAGGAAATTAACTTCACATGTATTCTAGACATATATAGTGTTATTATTAAAATAACTATTGATGGCTAAATTGGATTTCAAGTAGCATTATTTTGTTTAAACAAGTCGCTTCTTTAATTTACCAAATATGTTTTGTGATTGAAATAATTGAGATTTCTCCATATTTAATCAGAGACTTTCGATTTGAACCATTGAGAATGTGCACGATTCCGTTAGGAGTACCATTCCCAAAAATAAAACATGCAATATATTAATTCGAATTTAATTATATCGAATAATGTGATATTTTATTTTTTAGTCTGTCAATAAAGTATTTTTCATGTAAATTTGAAAAAATTAATTAATTCTGAGACTTTCTTCTAGTTTTCTAATGATGATTTATAACATAAATTTATACTTAATATTTAAGAATATGGTATATGTGTTTATAATATTGTTAGCAATAAAAAAGAATGAATATAAAACTCAAGCATAAAAACAACTAAATGGACTTGCCATTTAAATGGTTCAATGTGAAAAAATTTATTTCTTGTGAGATACATTACAATTCACCGTAAAAAATAAAGTGTTAATACAAAATGTTCAGTAACTTATCATTATTGGAGTAATTTTCTTGTGAAAATATATATGTTTTCTTATCCATTCTAATATGCTTTCAAAACAAACAAAACGTCAATTCCCCATGGCCACATTTTTATTTTTATTTTAAAAACAAAAAAAACAAAACGGAAATACAACTAACAAAATTTTGAATTCTTTGATTAAAGTTTTTTCTTTCATTTTATCAACCGTAAAGAGCTTCGAAGAAATATTCAGGTGAGTTGTAATATGATGAGGACAAATTAGTCATATAATTTCATAATTCCCTTATTATAAGTACTATGCGGATTTATTTTTAAAAAAAAACTAATCATCAAAGTCTCATATGTTGTATTACTAAAAAATTCATGATTGATAATTTTTGAATGTGCATGGGATAAACTTAGCACCAATATAATAGCTAACAAATTATACTAAAAAAGTAAATTATATACTAGACAAGTTTTATAGTGCAACGATCTCAATCGAAAAAAATATAATAAATTTGTAACCTAAGATCACTTCCTCAACTAATTCAGACAATTTTCTCAATTATTTCCTTTTTTTTTCTAGAACTTATTGTAAGATTCAATTACTATATTTTACTTCTAAGAGAAAAAAGTTTTTGGAGGAAGAGTTGTTTTGGGTGGTTCGAATGTCCAGGTCAGATGCCACGTAGATAAGTAAAAAAGGGGTACTTTGCGTGTTTTCTACTCAATAGAATCCTCGTTGTCTTTAGATCCACGGTTATGTGTCACTACACGTGGCACAGTATTTTACCTTCTATGTCTAATAATACTCGTTTAGTACTGACTTTATACACTTCTTAAAAAATTATAAATAGAAGGGTAAGTTTATTATATCACCTTTTGAATATAATAAATACAATATCTTGAAAAAATGTAATAGGAAAATAATTATAATTAATGATAAGGGTAAATTATGAACTAAGTGTAAAATTATTCATCGATTTTATAAAATGGACAAGTATTATTGGACATTTTAAAATAATATAGTGGACAACTATTGTTGGACGGAGAATAGTATTTTATATTTTGAAAATATGGAGGAGAAATGATTTGGGAAAATGAAATGAAATGTGATAATTAAGAATGCTTGTGTATTAAGTTGAGATGTGCCGACCAATATTATGAGTTATGTGACGTTCACACGTGACAAAACCCCGCTCTTTTTTTGCCTTTTCCTTTGTCATTGTTTTCGGCCGGTCGGTATTTTTAAAAAAAATCATTATAGAGTGAATCCTATCGATTTCGATTTTGGGCCAATCATTTTAAATTGATAATCTAAATTGAAAAAAAAAAAGTTATTTATTTATTAGATTGATTTTGTAATGATTTAGATGTTTATGGTTTTTACAATCGAATTATTGATTTTATAATGGTTACGAGCACTACCTTATTCTAAGAAGGTGAAATCACTGGACTACAATAGCTTGTTGTATTAAAAGTGTCCAAAATATGCTATTTAATCATTTCGTGTATCATTTTATATTTTTTTATTTGTAATACAACTACTTTTTCATGTTTAGTGATCTACATGGAAGATTACTGATTGAATGCTTAAACTTAAAGAAATGGTCACTTCCAAACTATAATAAAATTCCAAATGTTTTGATTTGTTTTTATCGACAAATAATGAAGCCAATAACGTATTCTAATTAAAAGGGAACAAAAAAAGGAAATTTATAGCGTTATTTTCAAAATTTGTTGATCTTTACTAAGTTGCTATCCACAAATAAAAACGATTCTCCAAAATATGAAAATTATGGGGTAGATCATAACAAGAATATCTTTTATATCATTTGAGAATAGAATATAATTACTTTCTAAATCAATTCATTGCTTAAAATCATCTAAGAATATACCAAATGAGATTTCATACCTTTAATCGTAGTTAAATTATTTTGTAATCAACTAGTTAACAAAAAAAATAATTTCCTTTCTTATTTTGAATTGTTAACAAAAGATTCCTTCTAAATTTGAATTGTTATCTAATTTGACACTTAATTACTTAAATCTATATTTAGTGTAAACTTGTAAGTGTTAATTGCTTACACATTTAAAAGGATTTCTAATAGTATTTTGATTACTTAAAAACATATCAATTTTCAAGATAATTGTATAGAGGTTCCATCTTCTTTAAAGGTTACAACAATTAACCCTCAATTAATTATAGTAAAAAGAATCAAGTTTTTGTTTTAATATAAGTTTAAATTTTGGTTCCGTCTATGTCACGCCCACTCTCACTCCTCATATTATATATAAATGCTCTTGAATATATTACTTTTTTACCAAACACTAAAAAATAAATTTTAAATCACTTATTTTTTATATTTTATTGGAAAATAAGTATTAAAAAAAACCATTTCCCTTTCTCATTAATTAATCATCATCATTTATCATGATATGACACATAGCTTGATTCAGTACTTATATTATTAATTTCTTTTGCTACCTCCTCTTAGCTAAATGTTAGGTATAAAAATTGCAATTTAGGACCACAACATTATAGTTAATAAAAAACATGTACTATTATAACCACCTACTTATATATATGTAAGGCCATCATGCTTGACACGATACACGTTCGAAACCTTTCATGCAAAGCAAAATTAATTAGCTCATATAATTCAAGACACACGCACAAAAAAAAAGAATAATATGAGGAAGATCTAGATGAGAAAATTCATGATAGTCGTCAGAAAATTACATTGCTTAACTAGGTTAAAATTTTAATTTTATATTTATGTACATTATTTTCTACGTGTATCTACTTTATATATATTATGACACTCCTTAGTAAAAAAATTTAATTCCGTCACTAAAAAATTAATAAGATGCTTAAGTAAAAGATCAACAATATTAGCTTAACCAACAAATTAAATACGCAGCACTAATAAGGTCCACAAAATATTAAAGAACAACATTAACTTATTTTTACGGCTTTTAATTTATATCTTGAGTACTATCAATGAATTGAACGTACTTTTCCTTTTTGTATGTAGCATTTTTTTTTTCTTTTATGATTATCTTAAATGTACAAATTAAACCAAATGGAGGAAACTAACTTATAATTATTAGTCCTATATATGTCAATTATAAAATTTTCACTTTGATGAACTTATATATACATTGTTGTATATATGCATATTTTATGAGTTACCATAAATGAACTTTGGTATATAACGTGTGCCTCACCGTTCCACGTTCTAGTAAATTTTTTTCTACCAAAAATAAATATATTAAAAAAAGTTAGGTTTTGCATATTGTGTCCATGACACCCAATACCTAACTAGGAAAATAGGAGTGACAGTATTAAATAAATTAAAAATAAATAAACAGCTCCCATTTACTTCTTCTCTTTGTCTAGTTGAAATAATACTAAGTCTCAATTCATTTCACTGCCTAAATCACGTGATATGAAGATTTTCATGTCCTTCAAGATATCCAAAAGGGTTTAAGTATAATATATTTAAATAAGGACAGATTTAAAATTTAAATATTATAATTTACTTTGCGATTTTCTTATATAATGAGATTTCGAATAACGATAGATAAGAGAAAGAGAAAGAAGGAAGTGACATTTAACTTGAGAAGTTCGGTACCATTAGTAAGATCGATGATCTAAAACATAGATTGAATGAAGAATCATTTTTCAGTAACAAGAATTGTGTTACCTTTTTATTTAGCAATTATCTTGATGCATAACATAAATAGAATTAATCAAAACTCATCAAGAGAATGTATATGTCTAACTCTGTCGACTGTCACCACATACTCTTTGCATACATATAAAGTTTGATCTGTAAATATTGAATTTTATTGAACTCGTAAATATATTGTCTGATCTTTATTTTAAAATGTTTGAAATGGAAATTGCAAGCTGTTTATTTACTAGCAATTTTTAAATTGGACATGGCATACAACATCACGAGCATTACTTGACATATGTTCGTGGAAGCACAATCTTTAATTTATTCAAGCTGCAAGAATTAATAATGTATAATATTATATTCTAATTATTATTTTTCTCTGTCATGTATTGTAGCACGACTTCTTTAATTAAATTAAATAATTCAATGATTAATTACTACAAAAAATCATAAAATCCAAGTAGTTGGTGGGATACGTTAAACAATATTTAGTGGATATGCTAGCATAAACTATATATAGTCTAATTTATTTAAATACACGTTATTTCATGACCAAATGGATATAGTTTGACTAATAAAATTTTCATTTGAGAGAATAAATAATTATATTGAAATCAAATTGAAAAATGTTAGTTCGATTTATCAATCGAAGCAGGAGATAATAAACCTTAATATTCTCGATCGTTTTTTAATTCAAAACATCATTTTTTGTCAATTGAAATAGCAAGCAATATTGTCTAATTCTGCTTTCATATTTTTTCTTTAAGAAGATACACGAGTAAACCAATTAATCTATTGATATCGAAAGACTTCCAACGTATCAATTATAGATCTTTTTCGGTTCGATTTTACATACGATATGTAAGAGTATTCCCGTTCATATGATCAATATAGGATCCATGCATCTATTATTATCAAAGTGAAGAAATAAAATCAAACAATTATTTTTAGTATATTGAACAGATAGAAATGAACGGAGAATAATAACAACTCCATAACATCCCTATTCATATCAATGAAATGTTTGTGGGTTTAAGTAAAGAAATTAAAAGTTTCCAACTAAAACTATCATATCTTATCCTTTGAGTCGGCTTTAAGTGATGGAAAAATATTTTTAAATTTGCAACATTTTCCCACTTTTGCTCTTAATGTAGATAAAAAAGAAAAACAAGAAAACACAATTGTCTAAAAATAATTTTTTTTTAAAATTATGATGGGTCCCACTTTGTCCCGACAATCACGTGCATGCCCATACAGAAAACACGTTCCCTAATTGGCGCCATTTATTCGGACGTGCCACGTCCTTAACGCCGTTAATATTATAATCCGATGAAAAATTAAAAATTTATATCTTAATAATAACAAATTATTTTTTCTTTTCTTCTTGTAGTTCTTTTTATTCCAAATAAATTAAGTAAGAAGAAATATTGATCACCAATGAATAACAAGAAGATTCTAGTTGGTTTAACGGGTTTAATTTTAAAAAAGTCTTAATTAAAAATGATGTTTAGCTTGAATACTTACCTAATTACCTAATCCAAAAAAAGATTTTATCTAAACTAATACTAGTACTAATAAAAGTTAATAGAGAAAGAATGTTCTAATGGTTGGTATTAGCTGCCGAGACAAAATTTTCGCAATTTTCTTTTTAAAAAAAACTACTGCATTTACATATAAATTTTGATATAATTCCACATGGAAGGGTGACCAAGAGGGCAATTATACTTGCAGTCTGGTTAACTGCTTTCCCGAAACACCATGTATGTTGATATGTATTATGTAATAGATGCATCAAGATTGATTAGTGTTTCTATCTCCGCCTTTGAGGCTTTAACTAACGATATACATAAATCATCATATTATAACTCGCATTGTAATTTGCATGTTGACTTTTTGAGTAATAAGAATATCATTTTGAATATCTTTTCTTTTTCATGTACTTCATTTGTTTAATTTTATATATAATGATGTTCGATTTGACACGATTTCATGAAGAAAGACATCTCTTATGCATGGCAAAATAACACAAAGAATTTATGGTCTTAGGAATAGTGAAGTGTAAGTGGTTAATATGAGTAGAATAATCTAAGCAGACAGTGACAATAACAAGATTATAGGGATTCAAATTATACCATTAAATTTATTATAATAATATTTTACTATAACGTCTTAATTTTCTTCTTAATTTATTTTTCATCTTATAATTTTCTCTATATAACAACATTTTATCTATAATAACAATATATTTATTATAACAATACACTCTCCATAAAATAGCTTCACTGTGACTATTTTTTTTAATAATATTTCATAATGCGACCGATTAATTATTTTGGCAAAAATTGTCACTATAACGAAGTTTTTATTATAAGTATCTAGAGTGATGATGTTGCCACCTCATCGGCAGTTTTACTTTGAATCGATCGACGTGGACATACAGCCACGTCAGATTTATTTGTAACGGCAGTTAGAAAGACAATTGCGGCAGTTGAGTATTTATTTTGCCGGCTTTAATTCGAAGTATGGCGGGAAAGAGGTGGCACAATGTTCCCGCCAAAATCACACGGTGGGACCAAAGAATGTGGAATTGGGACCCACTAAGATTTTGACGTGGATATCACGTTTTGGACGGCAAAAAAGATGGAATTTTACTTGAGGGTAAAAAGGGGATAGAGAATAAGTTCTATTGGAATAAAGATGCAAAATATAGTATTAGGATAGTCTGATTTAACAATAATATATTCAGTATCATTTTCTAAAATTATATATTCAGTGTAATTTTATAAGTGAAGTTTAAAAAAAATTATGTACACACATTTTATTATTACTATCTATGTGGAAAGAGAAACTTTTGGTTCAAAAAAACTTTAAAAAAATAAATTGAATTAGTAAAATAGCAAAACATGAAACAACAAATAGTAATACATATTTAAAGAATTAGACTACATAATTAATATTGAGAAGAAGAAGAAGAGAGTAGGCTAGCTCACTTCCTCACTCATATAAAGTGTTATAACACTCGATTACTTATTAACTTTCAACCTTCTATTTAAGTTTGATCTTAGTAAGTTGAAGTTTTATCATTAATTGTCTAAATAGTAGGTTAATTTATGAAAATAAATTTGAATAATCATCTTTATTTCAATTTGTTTGTCTTCTTTTTCTTTATACTCTATTTAAAAGAAAGATTTTTTTAGGCAATTGTTTTAATTTCAATTTTTTATATTACACGCTTAAGATCATAAGATTAAATGATGCTTTGATATATTAACATATCTTTGATATGTAACAATAAAATTTAAAAATCTTCTTTGTTTTCTACAATTTCAAACTAAAATCAGACAAATAAATTAAAACGCGGGTCCATATTGACAAATGGCTTTTGGAAAAGATGAGAGGGTAACGGTACGAGGTGGATATGTGGGGGAAGCACAACAGTCGACACGTGGTGTCCACCTCACCCTTTGGATTTTTTTGGTTTACTTTTTCTGGATATTTTGATAAACCCGTCATTTCTCAATTCTTTTTTTCTTTTTTAAACTCCCTGGCGCCAAACTTTAATTGGATTTGTTTTCCCATCTTATTTCCCTTTTTTTTTAAAACTGTCGTAATTAATTAAATTCATAACATTTAGTAAATAAAAAAAGTTTTTGTTTTCGAAACTGTTTAAAAACAACAGAGTTGTTTTATGTAAATATTAAGCGTGGGTAAAATTTTGCTCGGCCTTTACACTAATCTAAAGGTCATAATTTGCAAATATTTCAGCTATTTTAATTTATTTGTTTTATTATTTTTTAGGTTATTTTAAAGGATTCTAAGATTTAAACATGTTTGATATATTCTACGTATTTTAATTTAAAATAATCCATTTTTTAAAATTTTTACATTAAATAAAAATTAGATAAATAAATTGAAACGAATAATAAATTAGATAGAAAGCGAGTTGTTTAATTTTTGCGTGTGTTGGAGGGGCAAAATGAGAAACAGCGGCGCCGTGCATTTCACTTTGAACATGTCTCCATATAACATGACTCAAAAACATGCTTAGCATAATTAATCTCATTTTGTTGACTTAATCCAATCTCTATTACCTTATTATTTAGCTAATATAATGCATTATTAGTCATGCAGCCATGGTCCCACATTCCCACTATAGTCATAACTCATAAGGAAAATAAAGATTATTTTTCGTCCGATATCTAGTATTCGTATTGAAGCTCGATCTGATTTGTAGGTTGTAGTACCTATTGTTGAAAGGCGAAATTCTCAACAAGACTATTCGTAAATGATTTGTATTATAAATATTGATAATACTTTATCCGTTCAGGTTTACTTGTCCATTTTAGACTTGCATGTCACTTAAGAAACAATGATTAATATGATTCTTTTGATCATGTTACCCATAATTGATACTATATATTCTTAGGACCTCGAAAATGATTTAGGAAATAAATAATTAATATCGAGGATAAAACATAAAGATATAACTGTCTTTTCTTGATTTATTACTGTTTTACCAATTCATCAAATATATATTTAGTTTTTTTTTTATCTTTAATTACTCTATAAGTGACATTTAAATCTGTGTACGTAATATATTTTACATCATCGTCTGTATAATTAAAATTCTTTCGTATAACAGAAGGTTCCACTTGGAAGATTTCCAAATCATACAAATAATAAAAAATAGTTTTTCTAAGCGTACAAGATTAAGTTTCTTTTGTTAATTAGGTTAGTTAGTAACCTCCATAGTCAAAAGTATTAGCACGTGAAGGTTTTAGTCCACTAATTAATTAATTAATTACTATCAGTATGAATATTCTATTTGAGTCTTTTTAAGCACTCATTTAAATTTATGGGTCAAGTTATATGGAATGCAAGTGGCAACCATTATATGCACCATATCATAAAACTTTACTATAAAGTTTTTTTTTACGTGGGGTCATATAAGTGGCTAAGAAAACGTAGTAAATTGGCAAAGGTACAAAATATATGTTTTTTTAAAATAAAAAAAATTGGCTTGGCTTCCAAGAATAGATGGGAGGTGGCATGGAAACTTTTGTGGTGATTTGATTGGGTAAGTATTGGTGACACAATTAAAGTCACTCTTTTGTTAACAAGATCTATTTAACCGGTATGGATTATGGTGGTATGGTAGAGATACTTCTAATCTTAATTAGAGATTTTGTGTTCGGGTCTCCGAGTATGAAACAAATTTTATTGAGAACTTCGCCTCCAAATATAAATCATGCAATTATACAAATTCTGATTTAATTTGTTCTCAATATGAGTAGTCGATATAAATTTTCATCATTTTCATCCTTAATAAGAGATCTTGTGTTCGAGATCCCAAGAATGAAACAAATCTTACTGAGAACGTCGCCTCCAAATATGAGTACTGCAAACTACAATATACAAATTCCAATTTAAGCAGTCCTCAATATGAGTAGCTGACATAAATTTTCATTATTTATTAGAGATTTTGTGTTCGAGTCCTCAAGAATGGAACAAATCTTATTGAGAATGTGACCTCTAATTATGAATCCTACAATATACAATTTTTTATTTAATCCATTCTCAATGTGAGTAGCCGACATAATTTTTCATCATTTTCATCCTTAATCAGAGATCTTGTGTTCGAGTCCCCAGAATTAAACAAATCTTATTGAGAACATCGCCTCCAAATATGATACAAATTCCGATTTAATCAATCCTCAATGTGAGTACCCGACATAAATTTTCATCCTTAATCAGAAATCTTGTGTTTGAGTCATCGAGAATGGAAAAAATCTCATTGAGAACGTGACCTCCAAATATGAGTCCTACAATATACAAATCCCGATTTAATCAGTCCCCAATATAAGTAGCCACACATAAATTTTCATCTTTTTATGCCATCTCTTTCGGATATTTATATCACTTTGTCATTTCTTTTGGTCTCTAGCTTTGCTTGCATAAATATTTACACTTTCTTTAGATCACTTGCAAATATATACTCCCTCCGTTTTAAAAAGAGTGGCCTAGTTTGACTTGGCACTGAGTTTAGAAAATAAAAAAAACTTTTGAATCTTGTGGTCCTAAATTAAAGTTATGTCAAATGTATAAAATTGCTCTTTAATCTTGTGGCCTTAAACATGCCACGTGAAAAACTGAAATTATAATGTTACCAAAAAAAAAAGAGGTCATTCATTTTGAAACAGACTAAAAAGGAAAGGGGGTCATTCTCTTTGAAACTGAGGGAGTACTATAATTTGGAGCATGTTGCATGGAGACAGAGTTACACGAAGGGGTTAAATTAAATTTCCTTCGGTAATTGATAGATAAAAATACATTTTTTTACTTGTAAATAAATATCTAAATTATTGGATTCTCCTCAACGTCAAGAAAATTTCTAGTATAGAGGTAAAAGTTATTTGATAATTTGCTTTAGGGTCACACGTTTGAATGTTAGGTGTAGCAATTTTAGCATATTTTTAAAATTCCTAACTTCATCATTTATATTATGGTTGGTAGTTAATTGAATAGTAACTCGTAAGTATTTTTTAAAATAATATTTGCTATATATTAAATTTTCTTGATTGTGTTTATTCATTTTATAAAATTCTAATCGCGCCATTGTGTTTGAGTTCTTATCAACTCATCAGCTGACCAATAAGATATGATATGTAGGTGTGAAATGAAGAATATTAATTACAAAATAATTTATGGACTAGCCATTTTTTCGAATTTAAAAATAATTAGTGTTTGAAAATTTGTTTAAATTATGTAGCAATTTTTATGCAAAAATAACATGACGATTTCATCCTTAAACAAGTGAAAACCCCAAAATATTTTCATGAATTTTTTTACATTCATGACATGTCAAGGATTTCAAAATTTAAATATACATATTTTTCAATGAATTTTGAGTCTGCGGATACTTTTTTAATTACAAGTCAGAAAAATAATTATTTTTGAATTACCCCCAAAATAGTAGGTGTCCATATTAATAGTTATAATATTTTTTATGATATAATGTTCGAGTCAACTTAAGTATATCGACCTCGACCAATAGTTGATTAAAGTTTCAGGCTGACTAATCTAATACTCTCTTTAAAAAGATGAATTTGCCAAAAATATACTATACGTAAGACTAACAAACCTCCAATAAGACTTTAAAGAGAATTGAAAAAACAATTTAAATCACGTGGCTATAAATCATAATAAATATGACAGTAAGTTTTGCAACTCTAGTAATTAATGGGGAAAAATATAGGGCGGTAGCTCAATTAATAATTGACTCATCTTCTACTCCCTCATATAAAAATAATAAATAAATGTCCTTTTAGTTTATTTTAGGCTCATTAAGAAAAATGATAAAGGTAAGGTATAATTTATCAAATTATGATCTTTATTTATTACTTTGTGGATATTTCTTGAAAACTAATCACTATTAACCTATACTTATTTTGAGACAAATGAAGTATATATATATATATATATATCGTGGCGAAATCAATCTTTCGTTTCAAGGAAGTTGTCACCTTCCAAATTAAGACCAACATAAATTTTGTATAACTTAACAATTCATAAATGACAAAATCAGAAAATATGGTCAGAATTTGGCCAGAAAATTTAAAAAACTATAATATTTTTTTTATTTTAAATAAATTGATCTTTTTTTACTCATTTTTAGTTAAAATGTATTTAAGTTAAAAGGATAAAAATATTTAAAAAGTTAAAATAATATAGAAAAAATATCATTCTGATCAAATTTTCTGACCAAAAAGATTTTTCGTTGTTAATATATAAGTTGTCCAATTTTTTCTGCTTTCAAAGAAGGAATTAAAAGCTCAATAAATTAAATTTCAATGCATATGAATAAGTTTGCTGTTAGTTAGTGTTGGTAGCACTGTAACTTTTCAGTAGCTGAGGATTAATATGGATTCAATTCGGAGACGTATCCAGGATTTTGAAATGATGGGTGCATCATTACAAAAATATTGATCATATAAATTTGATCGGTTCGACATTTAGGTTCTTATTATGAAACCCGTTAAAATTTTAATATTATAGGTCCAAAATTAATTAAAATGTCAAAAGTGTTACCAATAACCATTTTAGAGAGGTGTTATCTAATTTTATATTGATAATATAAATTTGATCGGTTCGACATTTAGGTTCTTATTATGAAACCCGTTAAAATTTTAATATTATAGGTCCAAAATTAATTAAAATGTCAAAAGTGTTACCAATAACCATTTTAGAGAGGTGTTATCTAATTTTAGAAAGAAAAATGAAACAAGATGAATATAAAATTTAAATTTCTAACCTCACGTAGAGAGGTGCATCTAGTCATCATCGCATTATATGATACTCCGAGTGTGAGTTCACACATCTATGCTTCAATATTTTTAAGGAATATAAAACTACTATATATGATCTCGGGAGGGAAGAATGGATTCACGTGAACCCGATGACTTCTCCTTGGATACGCCTCTGATTCAATCGATGTCAATATTTCCGATACGTAATATAGATATATAGAATTACTAAAATTTTCAAAAAAAAAGAAGAAGATAAGATATAATCTCATGCAATGTGTTTAATAATAAGAACCTAAACCGACCAAATTTAACTCTTTGTCGTAGCATATTCATTTTCTTCAAATTCTGAATCCGTCCCGCGATTGAGTTGCTCGTGTGGTGAGTTCATTGCCAAGTAGTGTTCTTTTTTGCCTTTCAAAAAAATATATTTAAAGAGAAATTTAATTATAGCCAATTTACTTCAGTCTACATATTGTAGCTGAATCTTTTATGAACAGTGATGAATATTTATGAATAATATTATTAATGGAAAAATTAATAGGGCAGGAATAACGTTTTTATTTTTTTTGGATGGGTTGGTTAATTATGGCTCATTAATTCGTGGAAAAAATAAAGCCTTTCATTTTAGAGAAATTGTCATATTTCATATTACTCGACTCCTATTAAGTTGATACGTACTATTTAAGAAAATTTGAATTAAAGATAAATAAAAAGTGTTATAAAATCATACACGTCTTAATTTGTTTAATATAAACATCGAATACACGTAAGATGTATTAACAATATTGTTTAGCCATGGGGCTAAAAAAAATTAGACATGATAGGTGGTAGCACATGTTAAGATTTATATGTCCCCAAATTCAAGAAATGAGCCCTAACTTTATTGGTCTGAACATAAGTAAACATTTATAAAAGATAAAAATAAAAAGCAAATCAGTATGGTTAGATTTATATGTTGAATTTTAATTTACTTAGTAGAATAAATAATTTACAATAAATCTTGGAGATGTGATGTCCAATCTTTAGTGGGGTACAACATAATTTTTTTTACCATGACAAATTCCCACCAAATAGGTTGATATATATTCATGTACAGCTAGCTATTCTACATTGAAAAAAAATAAAATTACATCATCACAAATGAGAAATTTTCAGACATGATGTTTCGATGCATTACTGGCTAAATGACTTCTAGGAGGGGTCTACGTTACAAGTGTGTTCGATTGATTTCTTACCATCAAGTCATGCTATTTAATAATATTGAAAAAATAACAGCATAAGATAATAACTAGTATGAAATATTGGTTGCCTTTGAAAGCCTCAACCAATAACCAAAACGTATTGTTCTGACAATATTACTTTGATACTTTGTTAATAGATTTTTTTAAAGTTATGTGGGGCTTGCACTTGCATTTAAAGTTTGAATATAATCTTCTAAGCCTTACTCTATTACTTTTTTTTTCCAGTATCATTCTGATTTTATCTGATGTCTTCAAAGAAAAGCGAGGAGTTCGTTGAATAACCTTTATTGAAAAAAACATATTGTATATATAAGGTTATATACATCTATAATTTTTTTTTTTTTATATATAGAAATGTATCAAGTAATATGAAATAAATGAGTAATTGATAAAAAGAAATCCTTTGATCACAATGGCAGGCCAAAGTACTCCCTCCGTTCCTATTTACTTGTCCTTCCTTGATTTGTAAAAAATGACATGTAAAAAGAGAAATCAAATTAGAATATACTCCCTCTGTCCCTAATTACTTGTCCACTTTTGAATTGACACACTTATTAAGAAAACAATTAATGACATAGTGAGTTTACCATTTTACCCCTATTAATTATGAAATAGATGAAAAGTTCTACATTTTTCAAAGTAATTAGTCATTTAATTGAGAGTATAATAGGTAAAAAAGAATTGTTCTTTCTTGATTTGTCAAAATGAAAAAGTAATTAGGGACAACTATAAAAGAAAAAGTGGACAAGTAATTAGGAACAGAGGGATTATTTGACAAATAAATAGGGACGGAGGGAGTAAAAAACTTGACCAACTTAGAGACTTACTATTTGAGGAAGAATAAATTGGGAAGTGGATCTTCTTGTTGCAGCAATAAATTGTATCAGTAAATGCTAACAAAAATTGTTGGTATTTTGCAGTTAACTATCTATCTTCCTTAGTTTTGCAGTGAGTTGGGAGTAGAGAGAGCAACATTGAATTTGTTAGTTATTTTTAGCTCAAAATGGACAAACTCATTTAGTAAAAATAGCCACTTTTTGGATTTATTTTTTTTGAAAAATAACCATTAATTTTGGAATTTTAAAGAGGTGAAACTCTACGAGTAGCTATATTTTAATTACGATAACTTTAAAAGTGGCTATTTGTGAATTTTATTCGATTTCTCTCCACATAGGGGCGCAATGTTCGTTCTGTCCCTATTCTATTCAAGAAGGCCCACTTCATTGCTTACAAATCTTGAATTATATTTGTAACTTACTAGTAGCCCAAGAAACCATGAGAAAATAGTGTACAAAATAGACAATTCTTCTTATATTTGTATTAAATTA
The DNA here is from genome assembly GCF_000226075.1 of Solanum tuberosum. Classification (NCBI taxonomy): domain Eukaryota; kingdom Viridiplantae; phylum Streptophyta; class Magnoliopsida; order Solanales; family Solanaceae; genus Solanum; species Solanum tuberosum. The sequence goes on along the minus strand of NW_006239374.1, from coordinate 202,496 downwards.
AACAAAATTCTTATTATTGAAACTAATAAAAGAAACCTTCGAATCACTAAATATATATACTCGAATGTGTAATGGAGTCTGCACGATTTGGAAAAGAGTAATTAATATCTTGTTTATAGAAGGATCAAATTGCTTCCAAAGGATAGAGGAGCTGATATACCCCTCAACTTTGCTATTTAAAGTTGATATACTCCTCGTTATGAAAGTGGCTCATATCTACCCCTACTGTTATACAAATGGCTCACATATACTCTTTTCCTCTAACGGAAGTGGAAAAAAATTATTTTTAATTTATTTTTTTAATTATTTTAAAAAAAAATATAATCCATATGGGATATTTTTGATCCTCCTCACACGTTTTTTTTTTTACTTTTTTGTTTCAACAACTAATTTAGATTTATTATTTTGATGGTCAAATTTATTTATGTTTCACTAATTTTCTTGTAAAATTTATTATAGATGCCTCAATTTTATTTTATTTTACAAATACAAAAACTAAATTATAATATGACAACAAAAAAAATTAGTTTTAAATTTTTTTCTTTATACTAAAGAATGAAAGAAAAAATAAAATAAGAATAAGAAACTCAAATAATGATAATAAAAAAAGTCAAAAAATAATTTATGTATGAAAAAGATTAAAATATACCTTAAACTTTTCTAAAAGGATTAGATATACCCTAGATGATTTTTTTAAAAAAAAGTAAAAGTCAAAAATATAAATTTAAAACTAAATTATTCACTTCTGTTAGATGAAGGGTATATATGAGCTCATTTTGTAACAGTAGGGTATATGTGACTTGTGAGCCATTTATATGGGTATATATGAGTGACTTTCATAATGAGGGGTATATCAGCTCTAAAGAACAAAGTCGATAGACTAGTCCTACTAGTGGAATGACCCAACTCGATCTAGTCCGCGGGCATTTAGGATTGAAGGACTTGAATGTTAATAATAAAATATCATTCACCCCATTAAACAAACAGCAAAGAGGTTTTGATCATATGTGCAAAGCCCTCTGAGAAGGATGAATCCTCCAAAACCGAAAGAAATCTAGTACGAAAAGAAAGAACAAAATCGCGATAAATGACTAATCTAATTGCAAATTTGGAACCTCAGTTTAGGTTTAAGGAATACATACATTAAAGCAAAATCATCCTCTTAATCATCAACAAATCCAGGATCTGAAATTACATTCTCCAATTCTTTAGCTTTTTCATCATTGAAGCCCAGTGCAGCCAATACCTTATAACCTGGTGATCCTTGTTGTGACCACACTCCAAGGAGCACATGAGTAGTTGTAATCTCCCTACTGTCACCTGCATTTCCAATAATACCGATAATCAAGAACATTTCCAGTCTCTTCTCCCCAAACAAATAAACCAGTTGATCTTGAAGTGATGATGTTTTCTATCACATGGTTTCATTTGACCATATGAGTAGCATATTTTATCTCTTTGCAATTCCAGAGAGAGAAACGCTAGGTGTTTTGAGGATAAAAGGAACATTATTCAAGAGATCAAGATGAGAAGCATATAAAAAGTGCTTAATTAAAATAACGGAAAAGGGTCAAAATTACCCTCAAACTATTCAAAATAGAGCAAATATACCATCCGTTTCATTTTTGGCTCAAAAATACCCTTGCCGTTAACATAAGAGACCACAAATAACCTCCAACTTAACAGCCCCGTTAACCTCATGACATAGCATCTGATGTGGAAAAATAAAGCCACATGGTTCAACACGTAAGCGTCCTACATGGAATAAAGATCCACATGACTGCCACCTAAGCTACCCGTGTCCATTAACCCTTTACCCACTAAATGGACCGACCCGTTCACATTCATAGCCTTCATCATCTCCAAAACTAAACGCAGATGCATCTGCTGCAACGGCTTTAATATCACTTGACCCGAGATTGGGAATAGCAGCTCTCTCAACTGTTTCACTCTTGATCTCGCTTGCGCCATTATTGGGGTCGCTGTTTCTAAGAGAAAGTTGTTCAGCATTATGAGTTAGATTGGCAATCTGCTCCTTTTGGCAGCCATAATCAACACCTGCAGCAGCCAGAATCTCAATTCTTTACCCTTTAATTGGGAACGGGTCGGTCTATTTAGTGGGATGGGCAAAGGGTTAATGGGCATGGGTAGCTTAGGTGGCAGTCGTGTAGATCTTTAGGTGTTGAGCCATGTGGCTTATTTTTTCCACATCAGATGCCACGTCATGAGGTTAACGGGGCTGTTAAGTTGGAGGGTATTTGTGGTCTCTTATGTTAACGGCAAGGGTATTTTTGAGCCAAAAATGAAATGAAGGGTATATTTGCTCTATTTATAGTTTGAGGGTAGTTTTGACCCTTTTTCGTTAAAATAATTATTGGAAAGAGATTCAGATATTATAGAATCCAAAACATCCCCTTGTGAGCTAGCTTTTGGATTGAGTTAGGCTAAAGGGTCAGATCTTCACAAAACTAATCCGTTTTTATATGTGAGACCATCTGATTTATACAGGGTTCAAATAGTAATGACATATATATCAGCCAAAAATATATATATATATGAAGTAACATCGGAAAACTAAGTTGATAGATCTAAATTTTGAGTAGCTATATGAATTTGAATAATTGAAACTATGAAAGTTGCATGAGGAGATATCAATTGAATTGTTTGAGACTATGTTGCTAGGACTCTCCAAACATATTGATAGGTGCGTGTCGGATCCTTCAAAAGTGGTGCATTTTTGAAGGATCTGACACGGGTGAGGCATCATTTTTGGAGAATCTAAGCAAACACATGTTTGAGATATCCCAAAACAGAAAGTGATAAAACTCTGATGGCAATTTTTCCTCTCATGAGCAAGCTTTTAAAACCATACTAGATTACTTTAACTTGATTGTAGTCTGAAAAAGTTTCTGTTTTGGATTTGGACCAAGTTAGCCACAACATAAGTAGGTAGGAACCATACAAGCCGAGGAAGTTGCCATCCGAATTTAATTGGACTGATGCAATACATGACCATATATGACCACGGCCCACGGCCATGTATGGACAAGTTTGAGGTATAGTATGTTTGGCTAAGTGACACAGTTATACTCCTAAAATCGGTACAATCAAGCAAGCACTTGAATTTCAAATTTGCTTCAGCAAGCACCTTCATGCTGGTAGATCTTGTGAAGTCAAAGATCATTCCTCCGCGTGATGCATTTAAATATTTTCCATGGTTCAAACAGGAATTTTAGAGATACTTGTGACGGCAGAGAGATGCATCAACCAACAACATGTGTGTGTGTAAAATTGAGTGGGATATACATACCGGATTTGAGTTTTTCATCAAAGGCCCAATCAAGAGCCTTTTGCGCATCTTCAGTCAAAGGAGGTTCCTTGGGACTGCAATAGTAGAAGTCCCCTTTTCCAACTATTTTGATAGTTTCTTCACGAAATTTCAAGAGAGTAATACTGTTCGCCCTCAAATATTTTGAAGCAAAATTCGTCCCTGCGATGTTGGAATGAAATAAATGCTCTAACATGACTTACTACAAGTAGCAGAACCAGTATTCATGCAAGCTATTTCACCAAAATGATTAAAGCAGCTTAAATCACGGGGGAAGTGTAAGTTAGAGATATAAACAGAATCTACATACAAGGTCTTTAGTATGCCAACATACTATTGAATGACCTGTTCTAAAAGTAAACTATCTTTCTTCTTCTTTTATCTCTCAAATAATACAGATATGCAGTCAAAATCTCTAACAGTTGTTTTTGTCTATATATCGAAATGATGTTCTTGGTGCAGAGAGTTCCTAATACACATAAGCTAAAGTCAACAGAATGACATTTCCCATCAACTTACAAGTGTTGTGTACCGACTTTTGTGTGCCACGTTGTTCCAAACATAAACTGAAGTGTAGAAAAATTCTTTCCAATGAAGTTGCAACTACTGTTTCATATACCGGTCAATTTACTTTAGGGTCCTCTAAAGAGCACTAACATCAGAAGCCAGCCACAGCACATATAGTTCAACCCAAGAGCCTCTCACCCTAACCTAATTCTTTCACGTATTGAAAAACTATGTACATATCACAATGTTTTAGTAGCAATGTAAAATGGATTTGGTAACTACATAATGTTGGGTAAGTTCGGTAAGTTTTCAGATTTGACAAGAATAAAGATGTGTTCTATATATGCAAAAAGTGAAACAACTCTTCTCATTAATATCTCTAGCAAAAACTCCATTGTTAAGCCACATTCTTACATTAAAGAATGCCCGCACCAAGAAATTATCTTCTGTCTATTGTTTATTCAAATGCTAGTTTAAGTTATTAGCATCACAAGTAACAAAGCAGTAAGAGTTCCAACGCGTTTACAGGATCAAACATAGTATCTCTATATGTATCTCTACCAAAAACAACAAAATTTTTCTACGCAAAGTGAAAGAAACAACAAACCTTCAATCAACATCCCCAGGATAAGAGCTTCTGTTCCAGTAGTAGCATATTTAAGTTTTCTTGCTTCCAGTTCAGCCATGGTAAATGATTTTACCGCCTTCGCCGACCATCTAAAATTTCACTCACCCAATCAAGATACCTCAAAACACATTGAATTACCAACTAATGAACAACAACAAATCAAACAACAACCAATATCCCAAAACTCTCCTCCTCCTTTTCTTGTGCACTGAAACAAATAAAACAAGAACTAAAAGGAAAACACTCACTTAGGAATTTTCTCTATAGGTACTGTAGGCTCCGGCTTCCTGCAATAACAAAATGAAACAAAACTGTCATCTTTATAGCTTAGAAGCTAAAATTTCGATTAACCCAGAAATAATACAATCAATCAATCCCAAGACAATTGGGATCAGCTATATGAGTTCTCTATATCCATTCGGGTCCATAAAAAACACTTTAAAAATGGATAAAACTGCAAGGATAAATAAGGGGCAAGTGTGAGAACTGACCCACGGGGAAGGACGAAGGAGACATCTGCTCTAATGGTGCACTGTTTTGAAAGAAATTGTTTAAAATTCTTGGACTGAAGAGAGAATTTGATTGGAGTACCAAGCCATTGACACTGCAGATTTTTCGGTTCCAATGGGTTTTTGGTCCAGAGAAATGAATCGGGTCCTCTGCAATTCAGCTGGTTGATGCTCTTAGAAGTTGCTGCCACTGTGGAGAGAGCTTGAACAGCCATTTTTGCCGTAAAACTCAGCTCCAATTTGAGAAAATGGGTTGAAAATTGGACCTTTCTGGTTGAGAAGATGATAAGAAACGACAGCGTTACGTTACCTCAGCCTTTTTTCATGTAATATGGGCTTAAGCAAGTTCGGCCTATATAATATTAGTTGGGCTTAAGCCAATCCAACTCATTATGTTTATGGGTCGGACTCGCTTAAGCCCATAAAAAACACGAAATTCTAGGTGCACCGTGATTTGAAATGTGACTTTCTGATTGTAATACAGGTACGTTGTGAAAGGGTGTTATAGTGAGTTAGAGGTAAAACCTCACTATGTAAAAAAAAAAAAAAGTATACATGTTGTAGCTCATTCGTCAATAATTTTGCTTAAGCCCATAAGAAACACGGAATATTAAGTGCACCGTGATTTGAAATGTGACTTTCTACGAAATTCGAGGTGCACCGTGATCTGAAATGTGACTTTCTGATTGTAATACAGATACGTCGTGGAGGACTGTAGGTGTTATAGTGAGCGAGAGCGTAACCTCTCAATATGTAAAAAAAATATATACATGGTGTAGCTCCTCCGCGAATAAATTCAACAGAGAGAGAACTCAGTTTGCCGCTTGAATAGGTCCATCAATCCCTTTATGAACTTAAACAAGTGTCCTAAAATCTAATTTTCTGATAACTTTAGTGTAATTTTCTTGTTTTAGTTGATGATGCATATTTTATATTCAACTTCAACCAATTCGAACTTAATTCTATTAAGATCCAAACATATGCTCCATAAATTTTATTTGTTTTCAACTCTTTCAAGTATCAGTGAGAGAATTAGATTTAGAATTAAAGTTAAAACAAGATGCAGTTGAATAAAAATATGCATTTTCACTAAACACTTAAAAGAGTTGAAAATGGTTTAACATAGAAAGCCACTAATTCTATAGTCTTAACAAACAGTACAACTATATGCTGCAAGTAAACAAGGTGGTAAGACCAAAACTTTCCTCATTATCTACAGAAAGTAGCAATGTTTAATCAAAGCATATTTATATGTCTTGTCACTCTCAAGCACTCATTCTTCAAATACTCAGACCTAATTCAGTTTTACCCATAATTGGGTTATTCAATTATGTACAATCATGGTCTCAACAATATGAGACAAAACCCTTGAACGAGTGCAGTGATTGCTCCCTCTGTGTATGTCAGGTATGTTAGTCTCCTGCTTTTGAACCATCCTTGCAGTGGTGCGCGATCTGTGCAGTAAATAAAACCAAAGTGACAAATGATTGTCGATTGATCTCCGCTATAAGGTGATGTGCAGATAATAGCCTATACAGCGATAAAGATTCTCGATGGATGCAAATGACCTTCTTGGTCATTAAAGAATCTCTGAGATCCCCTTTACTTAGTTTCTTTCACCTGTCCAGACAAAAATAACAAAGCAGAAACTCACTGTAGCAACAGCTCCTCGTCTCTCTGTAGTTCCTTGAGCCGCCTTTTTGCATATACAGTGATCAGCACTGTTGTAACAAACGTGAAACTAAATCCAAGAACATTAAGAATAATCTGTGGAGCTGATAAAAAACGTTGCTCTTGCGAGGCATTTGCAAGAGTCTTTATCAGGATGCCACTGCAGAAAGAGTTGAAAGTAAAGGTATTCAGCAAGTTGAAGTTTTCTTAATCAGTAAGTAGGACACTATTTTAAAAGAATAAGACCAGACGAGAGGAAGTTTTAATAATGACAAGTAAACATCTGTCAAAATGTGGCAGGCAGCATACACCAAATGAAACCCTCCTAAAACTAGGAAAAATCTTGCTTTGTGTTCAGTTTGCATTCTCCCCGGAGAATGACCCACGGAACCCTTCCGATCCAATGGCACTCCTGCCACAACGGTCCTCCAAAACAACAGTGCAAAAGGAACCAAAACCCAAATAATCACAGACAAGCAGAGTACTAAACATTGAAGGCAATAAAACTTGTGCAATTAGAAATATGGAAATAGAATCAACAACCATAAATAAGAAAAATCAGGAGAAGACACAAATCGATTGCTGTTCTTTTTCTTCCTAAAAGCACGTAATCGTGGACTACAATTACCTTGAAAGAAATTAACTAGTAAAAACAGAAATTCCTCGTTATTTAATAGAATAGGTAAGCCAAATGATTCCGAGTCACAAGTTACTTCTTTGCCTTCCCACTTTAAGTATGGAACTAGTGCAAATATAATAGTTGAAATGAAGAACCATTATTGTTAATGCGAGTCCTCGACTCCTTTCATATAACTATTGGTGAAGAGTTTTATGGGTTTTGAAATCACTATCAAGTGTTTAAATTAGATGTATAAACTTTAGCTTCGGCCACGAAGCACAAATCTTATTACTATATTATATTTTACTATCAAGTTGAATTCCACAATAACTTTTCTTGAGATATAACTTAATGATTTATGCTTGTCTCCAGGTGAGCATAAACCTATTTTGTTCATGTTTGATACATAAAAGTTTAAATATTGTCCACAATTAGTTAATTCTGTGTCAGAGAAATACAACAGCAAGAGCATGACAGTTACTTAGCTGAAAGAATGAAATCTTAGTGTAGCATTGCACAATACTGAGTCCCCCCAAAACAGAGATAATATAATTGGACAAGGAAGCAAGAAAAAATAGCTTTTTCTGCATTTGAGAATAAGGTTTCTCAAATATCCTGCAATGACCTTCACTTATAGAGAGCATATTTAACTAAGTTCGAAAAAAAATGTCAGGTTGTGCATCTAAGTTCAAAATTATAGGCAACCAGAAGCATGGCAAGGGGAAAAGAGGAAAGGAGAGCTAAAGAACTTTTCCACCAGCATTGAACAAAGTTATGCTGACACATCAACCAAATTGCTTTTGTACTTCAAAACACCTCAAACATTAACCAGGATCATAACATAACTTGGAGAAGAACAATTAACCTTTATACCCACATACATATTATCCCTTTCCGAATCGGCTAGTTGTGAGAAGATGTTAACGGCCGAGAATTTGAAAAAGAGGAAGATTACATGTCAGTTGGTGCATCAGGTTTAAAAGCTCGGGAGAAGGTATGAACCACCTACTTCTAGATTGCTGGATAGTGTCTCGCTTCTGATGGAAACACTGTTAGGGTTTGGTCGAGTCATAATGCCAGGCACGGTTAAAGAAGCCATGTTCAGATGGCTAATTAAAAGATGGAAGAAATCTGCAGGACATGGGATGTTGCTCTCATGGCACTTAAGTGGACCGTGGGGAGAAATATGATAGCTTTTGATGGAATAGAGAAGATTTTTACTCACTGAGAAGTAGATTATTATCCCTTATCTTTTTTAGTGCACCCACAACAACAACAACATACACAGTGCAAGTGCGGTTGGAGGAGGGTAGAGTGTAATCCCACAAAGGTTGCATTATAATCTTTAGAAACCAGAGGTTTGAGGAGAGGGAGGGATGCAGACATAGAGGAATGGAGAGCAGGAACTGCCCACCCCTAATAGGTAATTCATCAACAGATATTGCTGTCACAAGAAATACACCCAGCAAGTCCATTTTTCATACACAAGAAACGAAAGAGAATTCTTACGTGTAAATTGTAACAAATATTTCTGGAACCATGCCGATGAGTGTCCCCAGCAAATAAGGACCGTACTTGACACCGGTTGCCATTGCACAGTAATTAAAGACTATGTACGGGAAAGGGGAAATCCTGATTAATGTGACAGCTCGGGCCTGATTAAACCAATTCCCTTCACCAGCTAGTCTTATAACAGAAGCATTCTTGGGATTTCTTTCTATCAAGCTCTACAGGAGAAAACAGAAAGAGTATTTATTTATTTAAGTCAATAATCAAAATGAACAGTCCAATCAGATGGTGAAAAGTAATTAAGTACATACTTGGATTTTGTGATGGAAAAGATGACCTATGAAATAAGGAAGAGATACACCAATAGGAACTGCTGCAATGATAAGTAGAAAACCAAAACCATATCCGAACGTCATCCCAGCTACCCACATGGAGGGAGAGGACGGTAAAAGCAGGGTGGGGAATAGTGCCACAGAAGCATAAACTAGAACTGCTAGTACTGGAGAACTGAATGTCCTGGTTTCCCAATTCAGCATTGGAATAATCTCCTGAAATATGAAAAACAACAGTCAGAGATTGATATGATTCAGAATCACAAAACCATTGTGATTTGCATTACAACATGTGTGGAAAAATTAGAATTACCAGATAGAAATACCAAAATAGTATGATGAATGGTGTTAGCAGTCAATCCATTAATAAACTACCCTTAGTACTCCATAAGCATCCCATCTTATAAAGGTCAATTTCATTCCAACGTTAAATGAATGGTTAACACTGTGACTCCTAAAATTATTAAGTTAGCAGCATTGAGCTCAGCTGCAGCTTCACAACAACTCTTCCACCTAAAGTACTAAGTTTAGTAAGTACTCAAAATCCAAGTCACTTCACAAAATCAGCATATACTAATGGGATCGGTTTAAGTAGCTCAGACTTCCTCCATAAGCCAAAATCAGTAGCCTTTAACAGAATAAAGACTAGTTGTTGATGAAAGACTATCACACATTACAATCTCCAGTTTTGCTGAAGCATCAATAAACTCACACTCAAATTTATCAATCTCCTATCTCTTAAAAGCATGAATGAATGCACTTATAGAGCAAGCAAAACAGCTAAAATGAAGTGCTCTCTCAAATATTCACTAGCAGCTATAAAGAATTCCACTTCCTCACATGCAACAAATACATTATATAATTTAATTGGACATACATTCCCAAAAAAAAGATCATCTTTTTACAAGAAAAAACAAAAATCTTGCTCAAACAGACCTTATCCATGAAGAAGGGTCCAACCCATTTGAGAAACACAGCAGCCAATACTCCCACAAAAATAAGAACAAGTACCAGCTTAGCCCACCACCAAAGAGACCAACATCTGCTATTCCCTTCATAGCTAAGCTCAGAAGACGAAGCACTCATACAACCCGCAACAAAACGATTATCCTCCCCCAAATCATCACCACCACCTAATTTCACATAATCACCCTTCAGATCTTCCTTCGCCAACCCCAACAACGGCGCTGGCATCACCACCACTAACCCTTCCTCTTCATCGTTCCCAGTAAAAGTCATCACCACACAAAATCAGCAATCCAATTACAAATTATAAAAATCCAAAAAAAACCAGATGGGTTTTCCCTAATTAATCAAGAATTTGTTTACAATTCCAATCAAAATCCAAAACCCAGATGGGTTTTCCCCTAAATAACCGTTAAACGTATTGAATAGCTCAACCCCTTTGTGGAAAAAAGCAATTTAAGCCCTAATAAAGATGGTAAGAAGCCGAAAAAGTGGGGGGATTGTGAAGAATTTTGAACATTTCCGTCTACAGACACATTACATACAAAGATTAAACAGATAAATTGGATGCTGTGTGATGAGTGAATGATGATGAAGAAGAGAAAATGGTCGATGAGAAGAGAAGCAATCAATAATGTACTAGTAACGAACACAAAAAAATAAAAAGGGTTTAATATATTATTTTAATCAACCGAATTTTTCTTTATTTATTAATTTACAACAACCGATATTTTTGTTTAAAAAAATTATTATTATGCTTACTCCATTGTCAGCCTTTTCCCGTTCTTTCAAGGAAATGACAATATTGCCCTTAACCAAAACTTCTATATTTTGACAATCTCGAGTTCAGTGATCATATGATATATTTCTATTTTAATAACGCGCGAGAAGGTAGTGAAGTTCAGTTCATGAGATTGTAGTGTAGCGGATTGGAGCCACCGTGTTTCTTATTGAATCTTGTTGGTGCCACCTAAATGGTAGGTACTAGGTAGGCATTAGATGTGTGACATTTATAGTTATCGTTTGTACATCTGTCTCTAATAGAAGAATGAGTAATTTGTTCCTCTTGTCGATCGTGACATGACGTTAGATGGGAATTTACTCACGTAATAAATTCCTCATGTTATTTGTCTGATAACAATATCTATTTTTTTACTACTTTGAGGCATTTCACATGAACTCATAAAGGGGCAAGATCGTCATTTGCTTTACTTCCTTTTGACTTCCATTAGTTTGATACACTTATATTTTTTCAACTTTAAAAGTATTAATTTGATGGTGGACCCCACCACTTGTTATTAATATTAGTAATATATTCGTATAATCCTAAAAATGCTATTATCACTTGCTTTAAGCTACACTTAACGACGTCGTATAAGAAAATGATACTGACACGTGTGATCTAACGTAATGCCGCGTAGCCGGTGGTATAGGACACGTGGCATAATTTCGATCATTTATGCGTTACAGCAAAGATACAAGTGTGCTTAACGGGAAGTTTGGGTTTGGGCTTTACAATAATAGTGGGCCCCCACATGGGCCCATCGGGCTTTAAGAAAGGTGAAGTGACTTCTGTTTTTTTTTTAATTTTTTCTTTTTGTCGTGGCGTCACCGCTACGACTGGAATTTCGTATAGAGTTTTAAATATATTATGTTTATTTATTTGGTGTTCGTTATTTATATAGCAAATCGACTTATTTGGATTCATCATATACATAAGATCCATCATAGAGAAGCATTTCGTACTAAGAATTTTCATACTAAACACGCAAAATTGAGACGTCTGGTTTAAAAAAAATTATATTCAATATATCATATTCTTGGATGATCGTGTAGAGTTTCCTACTTCGGACTACAGCAGAATAGTGTTACTATCTCAATCCAATTTTAATTGTCATAATGTTCTTTTTTAGGGTTAAATTATAAAAAAATTTAACTAGCATTTTATAATGTATTTTTCGTCATATTGGTATCCAAAAAAAATGAAATTTATAGTACTTTTCGTATAATTTTTGAATATGTAAATGTTTTGTTTAAAATATCTTATTAAGGTAATTTAATTTAACTTTGAAAATTAATTATATTAACTTTCGAAAAGCGCAACATGACAGATAAAAGTAGATGGAGGGAGTATTTACTCCCTCCGTCCAATAATAGTTGTGTACTATACTAAACATAGTTGTCCAACAATAGTTGTCTATTATATTAAACATAGTTGTCCAACAATACTTGTTCAATTTAAAAAATCAAAAAATAATTTACATTTCTCTTGCTATTAAATATTACTATTCATTATTTAACACATTTTTCAAAACATTAAATTTAATAAAGTCAAAGGATAATATAGTAATATTACTCCTATTATTTGCTGTATAATTTCTTGAGGAGTGTGCTAAGTCAATAATGGACAACTATGTCTTGATAGAGGAGTATAAGAGGTTTTTTTTTTGTTTTTCACTCTATGTTCGGAGCCTACATTGGAGTCCCGATTAAATTCGAATCGCGCACTGTATGGTCCATTTAATGATGGAGCTCCCAACAAGATTTTCTTCATACCCGAAGCTCGAATCTGAGACTTCTGATTAAGTGTGAAGCACGGGAAGCGTAAGAGTTAGTAACTGGATAAACGTGAAGTTTACTGGAAATTGTGCCTAATATCTTATAAGGTCGAATGAGAAGTTGACACGTATAAAGAGCTGAATTTTGGTGGGCCAGTGTGACAGAAAAGCATACGGCTTAAACAAGCGCGGAATAATTAGGTAATTTGATAAGATTAGTAATCTTATCAAATATATTTTCCGTAACACTAATAAGTATACATTAATTAATTAATTAATTATAGAGTAATAAAGTACTGTTATGTTACTTTGAAAATAGGGGGGAGGGGTAATCTAGACATTCTAATAAAAGCTTTTTTCCCGATTAAGTAAATGGTTATTTTATAACTTTAGACTAGATTAACCCTTTTAATTTAGTCGATCTTACTATGTATTTTAATTTTTGTTTAACTTTTTTCATTTATTAATATAAAAACGACATTATATTTAGTAAAGTATTAAATTCAAAATCTTAATTAGTTGTCTAGATCATAAAACTCAAATATTTTTATATATTAATTCAAAACTAGTTAAGATTTAAGAATCTTTTTATATTTTTAAGGCTATGAAAGATAAGGAGTACAATTAAAAAAGAGTGAATTATTATTCTTATTTTTCAATTTAATGATACTTGACATAAAAAAGGTGGATGAATTATTGGCGATAATTATGGAAAGGAATATGTTTGGAAGGGAATAATCTGGCAATAACAAACACACTTTAAATTATTATTGTGTAAGAAAACACAAAGAGAATAAATGACAACAAAATTAGTTGTCTATTTATATTTGTATTTGTATTTCCTTTTCTCTCTCTTAATTGGCAAACCAACCCAAGGAAAACATGAGGAGACTATTGATATTGAAAGCCTTGGATTAAATGGATTTTTATATTGTTTGATTCATAAGATAAAGGTGGAATATCAGTCATAAAATTTAAGATTGAATTTTTATTTAATTAAAGGTATAAATGTATTTACTTAATTCTAAATATCTCATTTTATCTTATTAAATTATGCATTATTTTACTTCACCTCTTAGATAGGATAAATTAATTTAAAAATTATAATCTTAATGATAATTCTAAAATATCTGAATTCACCATCCCAATTTGAACTCTAATGTGGAAACTATTTTTTTAAAACTTAAATCTAAGAAACTAAAGTTTCTTAAATATCTAGTACTTGAGTATTTGAAACACCACAAATAGAAAAGATTATTTTTGTTTTTTTCTCCTTTGATAAAGATTGATGATATTTCTGAATTTGTTGGTATATTGAATACTGAAAAAATCTGTGGAAAATCAGCTTAAGTTGATTGTACTTATAAGTTGTTCAATTCATGTCAATTTCATACATGAATGCCTTAATTTCACTAAATAATGTTTACAAAATTAAAAATTGCTATAATAGATATTCATGTTTTCTAATAATTCCCAAATACTTAAATATTTGATTTTTTCTTTTGGTGCTTGACTATTTTGAATTCGCTCGCATCGGACTTACTTAAAAACTAGGAGAATCATTAACAATTATTTATAGAGTCGAAACGTGTTTAATTAAGAGAGAAACAATTTTGTCCGCACCACCATGGTGCTAAATATTTGAATTCAAAGAATAACACTATCAAATAAATTAACAATTTCTTTGATTTATGACTTATCTATACCATCTTCAGTTCTTCTTCACTTGTAACTCCAACAACCAGCTATGGCAGTTTCTACACTAATTTCTATCCCAAAATTGCCCCTTTTACCCCAAACAAACAGAACCCAATTTCTCCATTTTGCAAAGCAAAGGTCCCAATTTTCTGCCCCCATTGAATGCAGCTCATCTCAGAACTTGAAAAATGCAGCTACAGTTTTGGGGGTCACTGGAATTGCTTTGGCCACATTCATGGTGGGACCTGCTACAGCATCTGCTTCTGAAATAGCTATAATGGGTTCTTCTTTACAGTTTAATGAACCCTCTAATGCTCTCTCCTTACCCACTTGGGCTATTCATGTTTCCAGTGTTGTTGAATGGTATTTACTCTGCAATACACCATTGTTTCTAAGTTCTAGTTTGTTTTTCAATTTATTTTGCATGAGTAGCAGAAAGATTGCAACTTTAGGTTTTTTTTGGTATGGGGATGGATAGACAAAGTTATTCCATGGATTGGGTATATATGTGATAACTTATCCCGTCATTGTAGTATGAATGTTGGAATAAATAAGTTCGGGACTAAATACCCCTAACAAAATGCTGATTATCCCTTATCCCTTGTACCAAATGACCCCTTAGGTGTGTTTGATATCTGACAGTTTTCTTGCTTATTTTCTGGTGTTTGGACTTTGGTATGTAAGCAGAAAAATATTACATTTTAAAAAAGTTCATATATAATCTAAGGCAAACAGCCAAACACTATAGGGGTGGGGGTGGGGAGGTGGAGGCGAGGGTGAAGTGTGTTGGAGGGCATGGATGGAGCTAGGTATACCAAAGGGTGGTCACATTGCCGGAAAATTAGTCAAATATTATCTTTTATACATGTACATATTCAATTTGGAACATTCTTAACAAAAGTCCTAACTTTGCCATTATTGGAGAGTGGGGAGGAGACCATCCGTGTCGAATGCTACTCATAGAACTTGTTTTTCCTACTTCTAGTTCTACCGAAGTTCAAGAACGTATTTTCCTAGAGAAACATTTTCCAAAAATTTTGACCAACTAAACATGTAAAAATTGGAAAACATGTTCTCCTCTGAACCAGACGCACCCGTACAAGTTAGAACCGACAGAAAAGAAAAATAGTGCAAAATAAATTAGGACAAGGGAGTATGTTTTTTGTGCTTAATGAAATGACTTCTAATACTTTGTTTAATAGGGTTACTGCAATGGCTCTGGTTTGGCAATATGCGGAGAAGTCTGGAAATGATTCTTGGAAGGGACTCTCTTGGGGCATGGTGAGTAATGTGGTGCATGTTGATTCAATAACATGCATTTAGTCGTAACTCGTAACTTCAGTTAAGTTTTGTGCTTTTTACTCTAAAATGTTCCGTATGTACCATTAATTGGCCAATGAGGGCACCACAAAAGGTTAGGCCAAGGTATTGTAACAAAAAGAATCACAGGTTCAATTCTCACCCGCAAAGTTCCTGGCTTTTCTCCAATTTATGTTACTTCTCCCCCTAAATGTGCTAGTAGTATGAAATTTGGTTGCTAAGACTATTTGTGGGTTATTGTTAAAATTGTCAATGGCATGCATGTATTCATTGATATTCATGTGTTTGTCTCAGTATATACACTTATACATAACTATAATTTATAAAGCCATAGTACAGATATGTAGGTTAAGAGAGGTGGCTCTTTGACGGTATAGGGAATAATTTGGGGTTTATTGAGTTGAAGAAAGAGTCAGAGGAAGGGGTGGCATTTGAGATGCTCACATTTTTTGCTCCATACTTACTGAAACTTCATGTATGTTTGTCAAAACACAAATACTATTACTATTTCCCTATAGATTTAAACATAATTGAAGGGACTAGGTGAGTCAGAAGAAGGGGTGGCATTTGAGATGCTCACAGTTTTTGCTCCATACTTACTGAAACTTCATGTATGTTTGTCAAAACACAAATACTATTACTATTTCCCTATAGATTTAAACATAATTGAAGGGACTAGGTGAGTCAGAAGAAGGGGTGGCATTTGAGATGCTCACAGTTTTTGCTCCATACTTACTGAAACTTCATGTATGTTTGTCAAAACACAAATACTATTACTATTTCCCTATAGATTTAAACATTATTGAAGGGACTAGGCGAGGCCATTGTGTGTTATTTGAGCAGCTAGTTAAGTCTCTGGATATAAAAGCTCTTCTGTAGTGAAATTGTTGCTACAAGAAAGTTTTAGTGTCACATATTTTCTATATTTTAATGATTAGTATATTTGTCTTTTGATGAGTAGTATGCTTTGAACCGACAAATTAGGTTATACTAAGTGTTTGTATCTTAACAATATGGTTAACTCTCAAACTAGATCGAGCAGCCAGATTTCCATCCTAAGTTAAAGGTTGAATGTGCTCAATCATATTCTAGCGAAAACAGGAAATTAAGCTTCTCTTTCAACTTCAGGCTGGATATGCTTGGTCATACTCTAGTGAAAGAAGGAAATTAACCCTCTCTTTCCACTTCTTAACTTCTATTCTTTTTGTGAAGAACTACTTTCTTGAACTTGCTTAGCCATGTTGTTTAACGTGACATTTGTCGAGTAGGAACACTTTCTGATGAGCCAGATAACTGGACAGTCAGTGACCTGGGAGAGTGGGAGTTGGCCTCTTTCATCCTTTCTTTTTGTGAAATTTTGGAACATTCATCTAAATCGCTGTTGAAATCAACTGTGGTAATAGGTGATGAACATATACAGAGTCCATTGGAAATTAAAAATATTCCAAGCAGGGGACATGGTTAAGTGGTTATCGAACCTGAAACTGTCTTGATGCATGTCAGTTCCTTTTGAAAAAATTAGAGCTTTCTTTAAAGTAACTAGGTAACCGATGTATTGTAGACCAGTCTTTAAAAAAAATGAAGTCCTTACAGTTATTTAATGAGATGCAAGTAAGGTAACCTCGCAATCAATCATGTTATATGTCATGGAAAAGTGTCAATTAGGTGAGATTCTTGAAACTAACATAGTGACGGAGCTATGAACCCAGTTACTATCACCTTGAGGTCGATAAAGGAACCGAATTCAAATTTTAGATCCACCTTGTGATTACTTACTTTTCCATGTATCTAATAAAAAATTTGAATAAAATAAGAGAAATATAACTATAGAGAAGTTTGATGCACTAAGGGATGGATGGCTCATTTTAAATTCCTAAAGTATGTCTGATGGGAAATGATAATTACTTGTGATCCTCCTGGTGCTTCCAACAGCTCCATGTTTGTACTCTAAAACTTTAAAGGAATTAACAGTCATAACTGACTTTTTTTTATCAGGTAAAGTAGAAGTTTCATTAAGTTCGCATCCAGTGGATGCTGGAATTACATCAGTGAGCAAAAAGAAGTTTGGCTCCTTTACGGTGAATTTCCTTAATCGTCATAATTGACATGTAACTGCTGTTGTTTAAGCTAATGGGGAAGTGCTCTGGAAACAATACATCCCATATCCCCTTCTCTAATAGTTTAAGAGTTTAAGCTTTTAGATGAGGTGGTCACACGATATAACACTCTTATCCCATTTCCTCTTTTGGGAGAAATGAAATGATATCTAGGCTCTGGAGGTTTCGGAGTCTTGGTTAAAAGGTTACCACATGCTATTGGTATTGGTTTCTCTTCTTTTTCCCAGTGTTTTCCCTGATCATATATTACCTTCCTTTTTGCACCATCTTATTGGTTCTTTAGCAGCTTATGTGTACTACTTTTTGATCTAGGTGCCCCTGCTAGGTGGAGCATTTTGTGCCTGCACATGGCATTTCTTTTACAACTCCGAGTCCCTTGAGGTAAGTAGATCAATTCTTATAGTATTTCCTTTAAGGTAAGAATTTCTACCATATGCCATGAATATTATGAGGTTAAAAATAAAAACAAAAATAATATATTATCAACTACCAATACTTTCCAGAAATTCAATGATAACCTCTCATAACTACTACATCCCCCAGGACTTAGTTCAAGTGACAAAGGTTGAGGGACTTGTGACTTAGGTCACAGGACTAAGCCTCATATTTAAGTGGAGAAGGATAGAGGGGCAAACCGATTGTCCTTGAGCTTGGAAGGATGCGGTTGGTCCTAAGATTTGGCCCCAGACGGATTTCTCTATTATAAAAACTACTTTCCAGCTCTTTGTTTCTATTTGTTTGCTTTAGCCTTAACTCATCCTGTCCTCGTATAGGGACATCTTTTAAGTGAACCTGAATTTAGACTATTGGTTACACACACCTTTGACAATTGATGTAATACGAAAGGTGATAAACTTGAAAACTAACCACCAACTAATCTGAAAGTAACTGTTTGGGGAAAAAAACAAATGGAAGCCACGGCTTAATGCTTCCAAGATTTTGTTGATTTGGCCTCCCACTTTCACTCATTTGATGGAATAGGAGAATATAATTCTTCTTTTCATAATTTAACCCGACTTCGGTATATTTACAAGAGCTGATTGTTCAAACCATAAGGCAATACACATGCAGCTTGTCCTTGTTTATATTCATTTTTTCCCATTTGAAAGATTTCCCAGTATTCTTACACAATTCTTATCTTGTTTTATGATTTTAATTGACATGCATTTGATGCATGAGTTTCAGGTATTAGTGGCTCTACAAGCAGCTTTGACAGTTCTTGGTAATGCAACAATGTGCATCGCTGCATTCCGTATATACAGATCACAGGAGCAATAAAGGAATTATTGATCTTTGAGTTTGGTTTACCTCCTCAAATTTCATCACTCGTCCGGTTTCCTTATCTACATGGTACTTCATTTGATTTCTTGCAGTCTTTCCTGATGTTTGCATTAAACAGAAACTTTGTTCATTGAAAATGCTAATTGATTTTGCAGAAGACGAAACATTATATGACGAACACTGTAACACATCGTACATAGTTGATACAAAGTATGTAGAATAAGACAGTGTCTATTCCATGGTAGGAAGTTAAAAGCTTTTAGCAAGAAAGCCAGTGTGGATAGAGCTGTCCCCGGAAGACAATTATTCTGCCTTTTTGGTGACTGGTGAGTTTGTCAAGAAACTTTCTTGACTTTAGCCTTTCTAGTTGCATTGATGTACATACTTTAAACAACTCCTTTTAGACATCTTAAGGTGGCAATTATTGACTTTCTAGGAACTGTTGTTGTCAAATATCATATCTGGAATCTTCAACACTCTTCTTCTTTATGTACTGTATTATTTTCTCATATTACCTTCTTTATGGCAAACTGCAACCTCTCTGCAGTTTGGTTGTATGAATACAACAGCATAGTGATTTGTCATTTGTCTCTGTTATTGGCCTCGATCCTCGAGTGTATGGCATTGCAAGACTATCAATCAACTATACCTCACTCACAAATTAATACGGTTTGGCTGTATGAATCCTCTGTATCTATCCCATTTTACATGTATATGGCACTTCGCACGTAGAAGTGACAATTCATATAGCCGACTTCCATCAGTTTGGGACTGAGGTGTAGTTGTTGTTACCCACTAATTTACAAATTCACAATATATGTGTCCCTATGTTGTGGAGGCAACTGGTCTTAAACCTTGCATTCTTTTAGAGTAGAGGTGAATATTAAAATGGTTGGGATTTTTATATAGAAAGCTTTTATGTAAGATAGAATCCTAAGCACAAGTTTAGGTCAATGCATAGGGAAGTGTCTGTACCTTTAATAATACCTTGAGGGCCAAAGTTAATTGAGTTATTTCAAATGCTATTATGATTTCACAGGCCATTTTGTTGACCTTGTACATAACTTTTTAGAGGCAAGTGTTACCTCTCTAAATACACACTAACAAGTTTGACTACTTGTTACATCCCTTAGCACCCAAAAAATTGATGTTAAACACCATAATATTACTAATTTTCTATAAAGTTTAAGTTTTGCCTACTGATAGTGTAAGAAATTTTCATATAGTCAGGTATATTTATATGATAAGATGTTATAATTTGTTACATTACACTGGCAGTGTAGGATAATAAAAAGAAAAAGCCTTTTGACCTGTTGAGCGAGAGCCCTTCCACACAGGCTATGGCCAACTGTAGTATCTGTTCGATCTCATGGCCAGACAATAATACTATTACGCTCATGAGTAGAATCTTAACGTAAGCCTATCTTTTGATGCATATAACTTAAATCATTTTCTATAAACGGTCTTTTCCTTCTTTTTGCTCTTCATGCTTCACAAATTAGTGTAACCCTACGAGTAGAGTATAGGGGCTAAGATGTACGCAATCATCCCCCTCCCCTTATGGTATAGAGAGTTTGTTTTCGATTGATCCTTGACACTCATCCTCCCTTATTCGGGTTTGAAACAGACATTGATAAATTATTATTTTTGATATCTTTCATAAAAGTGGAGTTTTGTAGTAAATTAAAGGAAGGATTACTTAAATTAAATAAACCTAATGTTGCCATAGAGAAGAGACAGTCTCGAGCCAACAGCCTAGACTTTTGAAAAAGTGTTTTTATCTTTCTTATGATTTTAGTTAAAACCCCTCACGTGTTGAGAACCTTCAAACAACTCCCTTTCTTGGGAAAAAGAAAAAAAGGTTGTTTTTGTTTGGAATTATGTAATAATACATTATCCTAAAGTACATTTTTATGGGGTCTAAACCAAGACTAATCTCCTATTTTTACTGTTAATTACTTTGCTTGTTAGAGCATTTCTTCCCCATCTTTTTATGTACTCAAATGAGTAAATTAGCATCCACATGACTAGTTGTGACATCCCCGATAAAAGGTGGATTTGGCATAACTGACAGACTTTTAGTTGACAAGCTTCTGAAGATGAGGTGTACATGACACCTTTCGCGAATTTCACATCAAAATGTGAGAGATAATAATTAAAGAATTTTATAATGAATAATACGCATGTTTTTAAGACGCGTAAAGACAAATTTGTAATGGCCAAAACTCAAAGCCTATAATATGTACAATGAGCTTGAGTTGTAACATATACGCATTTAAATTAGTATTGTGAATGAGCAACAACTAAACTAGTCAGCAAAAAAGCAACAACTAATTAAGATAGTTAGCAATATTGGCCATTATTTCACGAATATGTTGACTTTCTTTCATTTTTCCTTTTTAATTTGAGACGTTGCTTATTCATAGTGCTCACATCTCTCGCCTATATATCGGGAAAATGTCTAAATAAGACTTCAACATCAACATTGTTTCCAAATTCCCTATAATGTCTATGAATATATCCACAAATTGCAATTCAATTTCCACTAATTAATAATTAATTAAGGTTTAAACCCTACCAACACTTCATTTTTGTTACTTCCCAAAAACATTTGAGATGAAAAAGTTTATCCTAATTCTTTTTTTTTTTAGCATCTAAAGGACCAAACACACATGCTAGCTATATTATAAAGTTTGTCAGATTTAGAAGTTTCACATATTCATCTGCTGCTACTTGGATTTGATGTACTATTGAAAAGGAGAAAAAATAATACTCCCTCCGTTTCACAAAAGATGACCTCCTTTCCTTTTTAGTCCGTTTAAAAAAGAATGACCTCTTTCCTTTTTTGGTAACATTTTACTTTTGCTTTCCACGTGGCATGTTTAAGACCACAAGATTAAGGGCAATTTTGTACATTTGACATAACTTTAATTTAGGATCACAAGATTCAAAAGTCTTCTTTATTTACTTAAACTTCGTGCCAAGTCAAACCAGGTCATTCTTTGTGAAACGGAGGGAGTAGTTACTTTTTCCATGGAAACAGCACAACAAAGTACATCCAAATCAAGAGGACCAAGCATTCTTTTTATTGCGGTTCGAGCCTTGGGTATGGAGTCGTTTTTAATAGAAAATGTCTTTATCTCTAACGTGAATCCAAATTAGTCGACCACAAAACAAATAAGGCATAAATTTTGATATAAGTCAAATATATTTAATATTCAATTAATTAAACTGTGTATTTTTTTCGTCTCTTCATATGGAAAATATGTTAAATTTGAATTATTTTTAAAACTATATTGACATAACACATCAATATCTATTCATGAATATTCACAAATTATAGATTTAATATGCTTAATCAGATAAGACAAGGATTGAAATTAAAATTTACTGATAAAGGACCAAATTAGCCCTTATAACAATGTAAAATGAAGTAATTTATGAAAATAACACAAGTAGCATTATAGCTTGAATAAGACATGTACACATACAAAATTAAATATATTATTTTGCATCCACACTTTTTTTCTCATAATAATTAATATAATAAAACAGTTATTTTGTCAATTTAGTAGTGGGTAGATGGGGGGTCTCTTTGGTAGAGACTCTATCAAACTTAGAAAATTTCTTTTGAAATTCAGTCATCAAAGCAATATTTTCTTCATGTAAAAGACTTGCTTTCTTTCTCAATTTCTCATTTTCCTGTAAAATACTCATATTTTCCATATAAAGCTTCAAATTTCTCATTTCCATATCCACCTTAGTTTCTTTTCCCTCACTTCTTTTCCTCCTGCAAAAAAACAATAATAAAATATACTTTAACATGGTATCAGAATATACAAGAGATTATATAGTACTTTAACATGATGTCTGAACAAACAAGAGATTTCATATTCGAATCTCAATGTGACGACCAAACGAATTAGGTTCATATTGAGGGAGCTGAGATATGATATAATTAACTACTAGTCCTAATTAAGAAAAACATATACTTCCTCTTATAATTTAAG
The DNA here is from genome assembly GCF_000226075.1 of Solanum tuberosum. Classification (NCBI taxonomy): domain Eukaryota; kingdom Viridiplantae; phylum Streptophyta; class Magnoliopsida; order Solanales; family Solanaceae; genus Solanum; species Solanum tuberosum. Next base: position 179,443 of record NW_006239374.1, on the reverse strand, counting down.
CTTTTAAATGTGACGATTGTTTTGTACTATAAAATTTGTATTTACCTTGCAAGCCTATGAAGTTGAACTCGAGAGATCTTTGGTCTTTGTTTTTTCTGCATAGAAAAATAAAGAGGACGTGATGAATTATTACTCCATTCTGTTGAACTTATACACATTTTGTTTTCTTGTGAAGAAGAGAGAAATATTGGTGAAATTTGGTATATGATAGAAATTTGAAGTGGAAGTAATATGAAGGGTGGTGAGATCCTATAAATAGGTGGAATTGTAGTTTTCAATATGTGTAATAAGCATTATTTCCCCATGTGGTGCCCTGCCTATTTTTCGTACTCTGATTCAATTTTTTAATAATAATAATAATATATTTTTAACTTTAAATTGCTTATTACGTTAATTGAAATGATTTATATTTAATAAATATTTTTGAATTATTTTAAATTATAAGTTTCAAAAGCCTTTTATTCTTGATTAAATTTTTATTAAATTAAATTATGTCACATAAATTGAAACGACGGGAGTAACTAATTAGGGAAAGGAAAAAAAGGAGAGAGAGAGTAAGGGCTAATAATATAATTTTTCAAGTATAGTAATGATGACTAGGGTACTAATGATTACAAATAGCAGCAACCCATCTATTTCCATGAAGAAAAAGCCTTAGAAGAGGGATATGTTTCTCTTACTTATTAATAACTCCGAGGTGATTTAGTGGTCAATAAAATGAAATCGAATAGTTTTAACTTTTAAGTATGTGATTTATATAAAATTACTTGATATCGATCTATACAAGTATGAAGTAAAAGATATTTATATGAAATTAATCAATATACGTATAAGTTAATCCGATAGTTATGTATGATTTATGAAGAGCATCTATGGACAATATATAATTTCTCATCAAAGAAATTTCTGTATTTGTCATGTTCAGGTTAATTGAGAAATATATATACCAATGTTTTTTTTCCCATGTAAATATACCAATGTTCACCTACTATTCCTATTACTTATTCACTATTCACCTACATATCCATGCTTATGAATGCACATTACTCTTGGTCCAACCTGAGGTAATTTAAAATGTTATTATCTGATATTCAAAATTTATTAGTCCGATTAATTTAGATACGCATCATATATGATCTATTTAAAGGAAAAGTGTTCTTAAGTTATTTAAAGTTTCTTTACTCTTGTAACTAGTTCAGACTTCATATGTTAAGTTAGAAGTGAACAAATCTTGTTCATCTCACTCAACATATCGTTAACTTATTTGAATTAGTATGTAGATACAAGAATGTGCAAATTAAATGTGCAGGAATTTCATCCATTCCACTTATATTTAGAGACTCGAACTAGCATATCACATTTATTTTGTTTAAAAAAAAATCTCTTTTATTTTTGACTTTTTTTTTAATTTTAACTTTTTGCATAACATGTTTAAAATCACATTATCAAATTAAAACTAGACAAACAAATTAAAAAGTGAATGACATTTATTATTTTTCATACAATAAAGATTAGCAACATAGACATTTTGTCTCTTGTTGAGAACATTTATATATGTCAGCATAATTAAATAAGATATGTATAGTTCTTTAATATTTCACCTGTCTGTCACCTACTATTAGTTCTTTAGTACCTACACTATTTGGGTACGTAGCAAAAGGATCACGTTATTTTAGCCTTTTTTTAGCCAAATTAAAGTGTGGATTTAAAATTTAAAATTTGTAATTTGTGAATTATGAATTTACCGTCTTAGTCATTATATTTATAATTAAATAATTATATAAGATTTGAGTAAAAATTATTGAATTTATCTGAATCTATATTTAATATAAGTATGAAGCTATGGATTCACGTGATCATGAACATTTTTGCTCAAAACTCTATATATGTATGGAGTAATAATTACTTAATACGTAAATATTTCATTATTATTATTATTATATATTAATTTAAATTATTATAAAAACTCCTAAATTTTATATACTCGATCGAACCACTGCGATGACTTTCAATTATTATGTTGATGAAGTTATAGTCTATAGTTATTGGTGCAGTACACAATTTATTATGATACGCCTGGCATGTGAAAGTAATAAGTGATAGAGAAATTAAAAAAAGAGGGCCAGTTCAATTTTATTTTTTTAATTAATGCCAGTTCAATTTAATATTATACTCATCTGTCTATTTTACTCTTCCATGTAATTGAGTACCCCTTTTTGGATTTATTCTAAATTTTTCTTGCGCAGGAAAATAAATATCAGACCAAAAATAATTACTGTAATAATAACTAATTACTACTAACAGTGACGGATCTAGAATATAGCGAGGAAGTTTACTCCTTTCGGTAATAAATTACATTATATATAAAAGATATTTTGAATCTTCTAAATATAAAATTAGAAGTTAATTCAATAATTAAGATAATTCAAAATTTATCTCGTGAAAAATCTGTATCCGCCACTAATTATTATAGTAGTAATAGTATTAATATTAGTTACATAGCTATAGTCAGATGGTGGGGTATTTTGCTTTGCTGGATTCTTAACTACTTGTGACCTTTCCTTATTACCACAGCCATTTATTTACGTACTATGAATAATTTGAGTACGATTATCTAATTACTGAATCAATAAATATTATATACATATTTTATATATATATATATATATATATATATTATAATTTTTTAGTTAATTGTAATTAAATTTGTTTGTATTTTTGGATAAATCTATTTTTTGATCGAACTCTTTGCTCCTACAAAGTAATATAAGAGAGATTTGGATTACTTATTTATTTTGTCACGGTACATCCAATCTTTGTATATGCCAAAATTAAGGAGTTAATAAGGGTCTCTTAGTTGATTAATACTAATAATTAAACACGTGTGCATGCATTTAATTAATAATTAATAATTAACCATATAATCATAAGTCACAAAGTATGATTAACTAAAAATGTCAATCTCAACACTAGGGGCCTCTATCTTAGCTTCCTTTATTAAACTTTATTATATCACTTTATTAGGGGTTTCAATGGACAAATAATAAAACTATTGTTATAATTTGAAAGTTTTGCTTTTATCTTGGACCCTTGGAGGTGTCATTTATTCAACACTAAAAAAGAAAACAATTTTCCAACTTGTCTCTATCATAATTCATTATAAGATGTTTGAACACAAATATCAAAGAGTCAAATTCAATCTTGAGGACCTTTATTTTATTTTATATTTTGAAACCCCATCTTATTAGGTCTCTACCAATATTTTCTCATCTATATTTGATGGCAATGTCTTATGATTTCAAGTTGTACAAAAAAAAATTACAAAAATTTGTACTATAAGGTTTATAGAGTCTATATGCATATGATGGTGTACTAATAACAATGACATGCACTAGAAATTTTTAAAAATATTTTAGTAAAGTCTATAATTTGCCTAAATTCATGGAATGCAAAAATATCCTATTCCCCCCTTTTTAGTATGGGCCACAAAGAAATGGATAAGTTGGCTCAATTTTTCCAATTTTCATTAATCTTAAATTTGTCTATAGTCTAGTATGAATTAATTTCGTCTTAACGTACAATTTTCAGTGTATTCTCATAAAATAAAAGGTACTCAGAACTATTATATAATTACTTGAAGATAAATATAATAATCAAATCGAAAGAATAAAAAAATCAAATGCCTGCCTCAGCTCGAATAAGTGCATATGTAAGCAAATAATGTTATGTTGAAGTGTAGCACAAAGCCACTCAAACCTTCACTTATTCTTTCTTTTACTACTACAACTACATGACCACTATACGGCTATGTATATTATGAGAGCTAATTGGACTATATTGTATAATTTTATTTATTTTTGTATATAGATCAATAGAGATCTCTCTATGTGTATATATATATATATATGTTGTACTAGTCAACTAGGAAATTAACATGGCTACTTTTTCCATATTGTTCTTCTCCATTCTCAAGTACTATCTGTCCAAGTTGATCAATTTTGTACACCAATTATATGATGGCCTATGCCTTCACATGTATCCACAATCATGTTACACCATGCATTTATATTGTAGGGTTATTTTGAGGTCCATTTTAGTGACACACACCCCAGCCTCCCTTCTACCAATAGGTGTAGTGTAAAATTTTGATAGGATATCGTATTTGAACATCGCTATTTAATATATATTTATATTCTTAAAAAACCGGTTTATTCTATTCACTTTGAGATAATTGTGATATGCAATGTCTGAAGTTTCATATGGTTGAAGTTCAGCATATACATGTGATTGAAGTTTAATGTCAATCATATGTAACTTCAGATACGGTATCTGAAGTTATTTCGAAATGGATAAATTTGTATCACGCATTGTAAATATGGAGCATAATCAAATGGTGGATCCAAAATCGGGAATCTTTGCACTACTGTCTATACGAGTGGTAAACGGTTAATCTAGACTAGATTTGGACGGATTAAAATAGATTGAATCAATCAGTGAATCATTGTCTAAATTTATCTAATATTTATTTGGGCTAAAACGAAATGGAGTAAGATGAGCTAAATAATTGATCATAACATAATCCTTCCAACTCTTACCAATTTTTTATTTCTTTGTTCATTTTCTTATAATTTACTTAATTACCAAAAAACTAATAGTAAACCTTTTTTTTTTTTACCAGGGTTACATATTTAGTTCAAATCAACCCAAATTTTGAATGAGTCTTAATTGAGTGGGTCAATGTGAGTACATCGAGTTAATAAAGCCGATTTATTTTTTATAATAACTATTGATTAAGTAACTTGTTATCTGAGAAATCAACTCCGTAAACGTCATGAAATTAAATAGGTGTTGAGCAATCGATTGCCATCCGCACTTGGTTACTACTTGTTCATTATCAACATCATATATAACTGGCACTTCCCCACTAATTATATATCTTTTTCATAATGTCAACATTGATATTTAGAATAACTATTCAAGATGTAAATTATTACTATATTTGTATATACCATACAAGTAATAATGAATTTTGAATTATAGTTCAGTTGCACTATTTTCATGTATAAATATACGTCTATACCCACCGCACTTTCCGTGTCACACAATTCTTCTCTTTATAATTTCCATTTTTATTTAAAATTGTTTTTTTTTAGATATGGTGCGACAATATATAATACAATTAATCATCAATCGTAATAGAATTGAATTTGCTCAAAAAGTTTAAATATATACGCCTAGTCTGAATATTTATTTATTCATTTTTAGCGATATTTGCTACTATATTCACCAACAAGCAATATATGAGCAAATAGTATACCAAAATCAAATATTGTCTGAAAATCCAATATATTGAATATGTTGACTTAATTAATTAACAATATATAATTTAAACGAAATATGCGGCCATTGAATTAAAATCTTAGATTTGTGGCTGCTTAAATAACAATATATAGTTAATCGTCTATTTGGATTCCAAAGTAAACTGCCAAAAAGAAAATGTGACTTTGAAAAAAAGGAAATTATAGTAAAACAAAATAACAGAAAATATATTTAGCATATAATTAGTAAAATTTAAAAATGAAATGTGGCAAGAAAGTATAATTTATGTGAGTTATAATTTTGTTTTATTTTTGTGCAAGTTTTCTAGCTCTCCATACAGAATGATATTCTACCAAGGCAGTTTAAGTTAGGCCCAACAAAATGAAAAGTCCAAGAAGCATTGACACTTAACTAGCCCAATTTTAGTCTATAACTGCTAATTTGGTTATTTTGTTAAATTTTAGTCACTGCTAAGTTTGGCTATTTTGTTAAATTTTGGGCCCAACCGTAAAGACTAACTAGCATCTCAATTGGTAAAGCTTAGATTATTACTTTGCTATGATGTTTAACGTTTTCGCTTTCTACTGTTACTTTGATTTGCTTTATTTGAATCGAAGCTTTTTTTTTAAAGCAATACACGCACTCTATCCTTTCCGACATCACTTTGTGGAGGAGTTTCACTGTGTACACTCCTAATTAATCCAACACGTGTACAATAACAAAACTAAAAAGAAAAACACTATGGGATCATAATTTCTTTTAAAAAAATATTGTAACTTTGTTCTGTCAGCATATCTATGATTTCAGTTTAGTGTGATCGTACGGTGACAAAGACAAATCAACTTTTGTACTGAATGGAAAATCAGCGGCCCTTACTTTACGGTGTGCGGCAACAGTTAGGCAAATACCAAAACCTCTTGCCGTACAAAACAAGCAAATCTCTGTACTTTTGGCTTTACAAGTTTCTTATACGTACAATTTTGGGATAAGGGTATGAAAAAGGATAAACTACATAACTACACATATATCACTACCATATATACTATATTTACCTCTAGTTTAAAATAATTACATATATGGTCACTTTTAATATTTATATCATATATTTTAAAAAATTTAATCAGATACACTAATTCCTTAAATAAGGAGTTGAATAATTATCTACTCCTTAATTAATGGTCCATATCCATTAACAAGTCAAATCATCTTCTTCTTTTTTTCACATATGCCGTTTCTTCCGTAAGCCCATCCCTCCTTCTTCCTTAATTCATATTTTCCCTCTTTCTTCCTTCATCCTCTCAATATATGTTTGCTTGTTCAAATCAACATTATACATATAGGTTTGTTTCGATTATTTTATTATTCTCACGTATTTTAATTTTATATCTGAGTTACAGTTCATAATGTTCTAAAGTTCAATTTTATAGAATTTTTACAAATTAGGTTTTATATTTTTTGATTTTGTTGTTTCTCGGACACTTTTAATGGTTGAACATTCCCAAAATCGGATGATTCTCGTCAAAGGTACTACACATTAACAATACTATACTAAATCAAAACAACTTTTATTTGCTCATTTTCACTCATCAATTTCTCATTGTAGGGACTGACTCTTCATCCGCCAACATTCAAGTCGAGAATAGATCTAAGTATAGGAATGACTCAATCAAGATGAAGAATTACGCCAAGCTTTAATTAAGAGAAAAAAATACACCATTAGATTCACATCAACTGCAACGATGTTGGATACACATCAGGTGTACATGTATCTAGTTAAGAGT
>NW_006239374.1:166237-172299 GCF_000226075.1 Solanum tuberosum | reverse complement strand
TGATATAGCGTATGAAATTGATACTTGATACATCAAATTAATATTAGATACATATAAATAGATACATGAATTTAATGTTAGATCATGTAAATAGATACATGAAATTAATACTAGATACCGTACATTCATGTATCTAAGTGTTTATTTTTGTTGGATACATCATATATTGATAATAGATACATCAAATTAATGAATTTTATTATTTTTAAGAGTAATAAAATGAAATCAATCAAATTGCATGACCGAGATATACATGTTTTTGTCTTTTATTAATAATATTAACGAATTTATTATTTCAAATAGTAATAAAATGAAATTAATTAAACATAAATACACTCCTTGATTTCCGCCTTATATTAAGGAAATCAGTTACAACCTATTAATTTAAACAAATAAAATATGTATCTCGATTTTAAATTCGGCAGATACATGTATCTCACTGATTTAAACTCATGTATCATAAGTATGAAATATGGTAGAGGAAGTAATATCTAAAACTATTGGGAATCTAAGTAATTAGGACCTAAACTAGTGGAATTTATGTAGTTTGCCCTATGAAAAATGCCCCAACTTTGGTCGGATTGTTGTTGTGATACTAATATTTCATTAGGACCTATTACCTCCCTAGACTATTTAATACCGTACTTTAAACATATATATTTGTCCACGTGGACATAAAAAAATAATGCAAAATTATAAAATAGTAATGTATCCACGTGGGCACATATATACATTTAAAATACACTATTAAATAGTTCAGTGGGTAAAAAATACGGTATTAAATAGTCTAGGGAGATAATAGGTCCTCATGAAAGTTTAGTACCGCAACAGCAAACTCAACCAAAGTTGAGGTATTTTTCAGAGCCTTATCCCTTTTTATTGCAACCGTAATTCAATCTAGTACGAAAAAAATGTATTTCATTGCTTCTAAACCAAAATTCGGACTAATAGGGAAGCGCTTGCTGAGCCTCGCAAGTACGGGTAGCCTTTTGCCCAAGGGAACCCACTCATAATCATTTCTTAATTTTTATGTGAGCATGCCCAAATTTACATACTTTCTTCGTTAAAAAAAGAAGAAGAATGATTTAGTTTTTTAAAAAAATAGATTGTTCTTTTTAAAACGGAAAAAAGTATTAAAAAAATGTATTAGTAATTTTAACCTTGGTACTTTTCACATAAATTGGACTCGAACCACTTCTCTAAATTTAGAAAAAAAAAAAATTCTCTAAATTTAGAATAGAGGAAATACGTATTATATACATTAAAGTCGAATTAAATATTTGCCGGCACTTGCATATATTGTTTGCAAAGATCCAACACAGTTTTCCTTTTGAGTTAGATAAGCACAGTAAAGAAGTACAAGCATTGAATTATATTTTGTCACTTATATGATGTCCTCTTCAAGTCCAAAAAATGTCTAATTACTTACCTAAAACACTGCACATAACAAACATGTTTTCTTTTTAAAAAAAATATTAATAGCGTCATTAAATATTTATTAAAAAATATATTCCTTTTTTAGACGGGTTAGTAAGGAAAATGTATTAAAATAAAAATTATGTAAAGTTCCAGAAGCTGGTAGAATCATCTATCCAGGATTCTTCTAGAAGGCCCACAGGTTCATTTTCTTTATCACTCGTTAATGACTATTCAGTCCTTCATTTTTAAGTCCAAAAAAAAAAGTCAAGTCCTCTACTTCCTTTTCTGAATTATTCATACGCGCATCTAAGGGTATTACCGTCTTTTCACATCACATTCAGAAATTTCGCCTTCTTTTCCAATTACATCTAGTTCTCCTTTTGTGACCAGAAACAGGACGTGTGCACCGAGCTTATCCCGTGTCCTTTATTACCAATTATACCCTTAACATTACCTTAATCTGACCACGTCTCGAGGGTAAAACTGTCATTAAACACACCCCGATCGTCATAAAACTCTCTATATATACATTCACCTCTTACATTGCGTTTTTCATAATCTACTTTTTTTTTTCCCCAATCCGATTGTGGCTGTTCAATTTTTTCAATCAGAAGAAAATTATGGGATCTGAAGGCAACAAATTTAACGATGGAACAAGCTTCTCGCCGGCGGATTCGATTCTCTGTTCAAACGGTTGCGGATTTTTCGGCGCGGCGGCGACGAATGGACTTTGTTCAAAGTGTCACCGAGACTTTAAGATGAAGGAAGATCATGCTGCGATGGCTAAAGTAGCGATGGATAAACTTGTTATATCTAGACCTCAAGTTGAATCGATCGGGAAAGTTGATTTCTGTTCGTCGGCGACAGTGACGGCTGCGGAGAAGCCGGTTGTTGAGACTGCGGTGGCGGTGGAGATCGCCGGGAGTCAGCCGAATCGGTGTTTGAGCTGTAGGAAGAAGGTGGGAGTTGTGGGATTTAAGTGCAGATGTGGTAGTACCTTTTGTGGGACCCATAGATACCCGGAGAAACATGATTGTACCTTTGATTTTAAAGCTAAGGGGAAAGAAGAGATTTGTAAGGCTAATCCTGTAGTTAAGGCTGATAAAATCCAGCGGTTTTGAGCTGCTAAACCGAAATTAAGTTCGGGTTTGGAAGTTAATTTTTTTTTTTAGATGATTGAAGGTGGTTATGGGGAGAACAGGATGGATGTGTATGAAAAGTAGAATATAGTTTTTATTTATTTAAGTATATATTTTGCCTCCAATTGCTCAATCATTTCATAATGTCAAACTCTAATTTTAAAATGGACATGCTGCGTAGAGTTTGTTTTTAATAGTGTGCATCGAATATTGAATCGAACCACCACTTGAAATAAAGTGGTTGAATGCTAGGTGAATCTTCAGAGTTATTTGGTATTTGTTGATGGGAGAACCACCACTTGAAATAAAAGTGGTTGAATGCTAGGTGAATCTTCGACAGAGTTATTTGGTATTTGTTGATGGGAGGTGTGCCCGAACATCGGATTATAGTTGATTTTCGAGTTGACATTAGGTCGGGATTAATTGGATATTGGTTCCCTTGAGGTATAGGCTAGAGACTCATGTGGATGTCGAGGTTTTGGATTTAGGTCTCGTATTTCAGCTACAAGTCAATCGTGTGTCATTAATTCATATTTCTTCCTTTTTCCTAAAAAAAGAATTTGAAGTTCATAGAGAGAACTTTAAGATTTCATGTGAGGTATCAATAAACACTATCTCAAGAAAAATAATTTTGGGATAAGTTTTTAGTATCCTTTATAGAAGTTGATAGACAAAAAATTTAGATTTCATGTGAGGTTTCAATAAACACTATCCCAGAAAAAATAATTTCAGAGATAAGTTTTTAGAATTCTTCAATTCTTTGTTTGGTTATATAGTGTGGAATAACTTATCCCAAGATTAGTAATTATGATTGAGATAAGTTTTTTAGTATTCTTTTATCCTCGGAATACTAATCCTCGGATAACTTATCCCGAGTAACTCTCTTAAACCCTCTTTTATAAACAAACAACTTATTTTTAAAGGGTACTTTTATAAACAAACAATTTATTCTTAAAAATTATGTCAGACATTATTTGAATATGACAAATCAAACAAGCAATAAAAAAAAAAACTCATTATAACTTATTTAAACATAACTTATCTATCATAACTTATATTCAAACCAAACAAAAGTGGTAAAATTTAGCGTTAGAAATTACTATAAATTTTGCTTGAAGTTTGACATATTACTTGTGCAAGACATAGGTCATAAAATCTCTTAGATAGATGTAATTGGTGAATGGGCTGCTAGACCATACAGTAGTCTAAACTAGTGTTGGGCTTTGCTTCTAATGAAATAATTCATCATTATAAAGTAGAGAAAATTTTACATATAGCAAATAAAAAATTGCTAATGGTATGTTATAGCAAACTTTATAAAATTGCAGTCCGTAGCAAAAGTATAATTTGCTATGGACGTGTCTTTCTGTATATTCGCTTGTCATTTTTTTTTAAAATACATTTTGATAGTTTAAAAAAGAAAAGGCGTTAATTTCGGTTAGAAAAAAAAGGGAAAAATCGCTGAAGTCACGCACGTTCTGTTCCATTCGAATTCCCTTCCTTCTTCGTCGTCTTCAACAGTAAGAACTCCATTGTAACTCAATTTAGAAAATTGATCAAGCAATTGACGGTACTACACAAACAATCGAGATCATTGGACTGTAGAGATAGCAATAGGAGGTAATTTCATGACGAAAACATACTATGATTTTGCTTTTTTAGGTCGAAGATGGCGTTCAACATGTATTCAAAATCAGATTTCCTTTTTAACTATCATCAATTTAAGTTGAATGTATATTGAGAGGTGTATATTTTTGTTCGAAATAGAGTTTAACACTTATGATTTGTATAGTTAATTTGTAATCTAGAAAATTTGTGATCTGGAAATTTCGGAGATGAACTTGTTGATTATTTTGAATTTGTGATCGGAGATTCGCTTATTTCACAGTAATTTTTGTGTTCGGATTTGTATATTTGCTTATAGTTTATACGTATAGGTTTTTAGATATGATTCAGTAAGATATGTATAATTCATATATGAAACTATTATGTGTATGTTTTATACAGTGCATCTTCATCATGATTTTGGATATATGATTGTTTATACAAATGCAAAAATTTGTACTCTGTGAAAGTAACAATAACACTGCACTTGTATGAAATTGTATAATTGTGTATAAAGTTATAATTTGTGTATATAATTGTTTATATATAAATGTATATGCAGAATGTGTATATAGACGTTTCTATGAGTATTTAATTGGAATATGTATATATGTGAATAACTGAAGTTGCTAGAATTTGTATAAATATACGTTATGTTTGTTGTTGAAATTCTTAATCGTATAAATGTATATGTATATATAACTTCTTTTTTATACATAAATTTTGAAAATGGCTTCATTAGCTATTTTGGTTATGCATTCCGGTAGATGGGACAATGACAATTGTTACGTTGATTATACAATTGAGGGGGTGATTTTTAAAGAAAGTTCATCGTATAAGGAGTTGTATAATATTATTGCAATGCAACTCGGTGTTGATACAAATGTGATTAAGCTGAAAATTGAGTATAAGGTTAAAGAAAGCAAAACGCCAATGTTGATTCATAACGACATGGGTGTTAGAGTGTATATCATGCTTAAAAAGGTTGCAGATGACTTCAACAAGTATCCAATTTGTATAAGCAAAATGGATAATAGTAGCAATATCACTGAACTGTGTGAAAGTTCAAATAAGGAGAATGATATGGTTACATCAATTTGTAATGATGGTATTGCTGATTTTGAGACTATGCAGCTGTCAATTGGTGAATTGGTAGAGCCGCTTTGTGTCTTGGGGTCAGGGAGCTGCGATGGAGTCATTTCAGATCCTTGTAATAAGTGCGTGGAGATTGACCAAGTGTATAAGAACAAAGCCATTTTGAAATCTGTGATGGAAAATTATGCAATTGAAAATAGATTTCAATATAGAACTGTGAGGTCAAATGCAATCAGGTAACTAGTTTATACAAACAAATACAATAGTGTATATGGTGTTTTAGAGAAATTGAAGGAAATAAGAGATATAAACGAGAAGAAGATATTGTATAAATGGAAGAGAATAATGTCAATTTTTATTTTTTTACTTATACACATCGGTGGGGCTCATTAATAGCAAACTGACCGAGACTTTGCTCCTTAAAGGAAATAAATGAAACGATAGCTACTGTATTTGATTTACATTAATAGTTTGTCATTATGTACAATTATCCCTATAAAGTATATTTTATAGAGCAACTTTCACATATAGCAAACACAAAATTCATATTTGTATACTATAGCAAAGTTTGCATAATTGCGCTCCATAGCAAACATATATATGTATAATTCGCTATACATATACAAAAAAAAACAGTTGTATAATCTGCTTTGGTATACATATACAAAAAGATCAATTGTATAAAGTGAAAGAGGCGAGTGAGTGAGCGAGATCTGGGAGAGTGGCGAACGAGATCTGGGAGAGAGTAGAGAAGGGAACGAAAATATATGTATATATACAATTTTCTCTCGCTTTATACAAACA
>NW_006239374.1:162242-166159 GCF_000226075.1 Solanum tuberosum | reverse complement strand
GCGAGCGAGATCTGGGAGAGTGGCGAGCGAGATCTGGGAGAGGGGAGAGAGGGGAACGGAAATATAAGTATATATACAATTTTCTCTCGCTTTATACAAACACAAACGCACTTTATACACTTGCGTTTGTATAAAATACGAGAGAGGCGAGGGAGAGAACGAGAGTGGCGAGCGAGATTCACCAGGAGAGAGGTGAAATAGCAACAGGTTGCTATGAGGTACAATTAAATCAAACTATATTTATAGCATTTAATTTGAATTAATAGTTTGCTATTATATATACAATTTTCCCTATTTTATACAATCACTTAATGTTAAGAGTTAATTATATCATATTTCTACTCTTTTTAAATTACAAAAATTCTTTAAAATTTAAGGATTTTAGATACATCACTCAACGTCCCAATATACCACATCTTGATTTAGGATACATCACTCAACATCACGTTCCAATTTCGGATACATCACTCAACGCTCGATACATTATGTCCTGATACATCACTCAATGTTCCGATACACCGCATCTCGATACACTATCTTTGTTGATACAAGACACATCTGTCCCGATACATCGCGTAAGAGTGATGTATTCGAGAATATGAGAGAGTTATGCTTTTTGCAAATTTTTAAAGTATAATTTACATAAACCCCGTAGTGTTAAGAGCTAATTACATCATTTCTGTACTCTTTTTCAAATTATAAACTCCTTAAATTTTATGAATTTTGAATATATCACTGGACTTCCGGGTACATCAGCAGACATCCAGATAACACAGGGGAGGGATGTATTTGAGAAGGGATATGACATCCGGATACATAAAGGAGAAATGTATCAGAAAGGAAAGGGATGTATACGAAAAAAAGGGATAGGGATGTATCAGCGAGAGAGGAGTGATGTATCCGAGAAGGAATTTTTGAATTATTTTTAAATGGTAAGAAATTTTAAAAATTATGGTAAAATAAGATGTATATTTAGGTAAAAAAAAAAAAAAAGGATAATTAGGTAATTTTTCCTATTATAAAATAAAATATTAAAATTTGAATCTGAATGGAATACAAGAAGGTATGTAATTCTTCTTTCTATATGGTTGTGTTCAAAAAGTTTCTCTTAAAAGATTTTGTTAAATTCCCACTTCCAATAAAGGAAGTCTTTACAACTGGCTACTTTTCTAGCTTTATCATACAAAAAACTTCTATTGTTCCAATTATTGACTCATGGAGTAACAATTCAAAACTTTATATTTTTACTTGAAAATATTTGAACTACATTTAAATCTTTGCAATTTTAATTTGTTTTTATCTTCAACACATTGTATTATATTTTTACTTGTCAAAACTTTAAATTTTCATCGCTTTTATGCTCGAATTATTCCATATTTTATTTAGGGATGTTTTTGCGCAAGTGTGACATTTGATCTCATCTGTTATCTAAACTTATGATTTATTCCTTTCATGGAATATGATAAGAAATAATGAAAAATTAAAAATTGGCCTACTATAAACTATAGTATTGTCACTAACAACACTTTTTTTTCCTTCTCTTTTTCTATCTCAAGTTGGAGATTACATACATGCACCATGACTCTGATCTGATGATAAGTTGCAAATTTCAATATTAATAATCACTCTATTTCATTTTGTTTGTCATGTTTTAATTTGATACGAGATTTAACAAAGTAAATAATATTTTTGAATTTTGTATCAAATGTTCAAAATGTCCTTCAATTAATTTTGTGGTCTTAAATGTCACGTAATATATATATTATTGATAAGTGTTTTTTTTCCAGCTTTGTTAGAGCTTTGATTTGCACCTATATTTCAACTGAAAATATTAGAAAGATGATAGAGGATTTACTTTTTGATGGAGCAGAGAATTGATCTGCTTTGAAGTAGCCTACAACCTAAAATATTCAAAGATTGGACCACAAGTTGAAAGGATTGTCATAACCTATTTTAATAGTTAAAGTAATGAGATATAGACGTATGTGGAAAAAGATGATCGACTTGTTATCAAGCTTATTAAAGAGAAATACATAAATAATAGTTATTGTTACGGGAATATTATTGAAGATTAAATATTATAAATATTTACTGAAAAGCAATAAGATTATTATTATGCGTAATTGGAGCCAAAGAGCACGACAAAACTAGAGTACTATAGGAAGCGGTTGGTTCGATATATAGAACCCGGTGAATTTAGTTAAGATATGACACTTGAACCTAACTCAATCACAAAAGCTAGCTCATGAGGAGAGGTTTGTCCAAGTCTATGTAAGGAGACCAATTTCCCATCTTTTATCAATGTGAGACTTCTTAACCCTCCTCTACACGCTAAGACCTCAACTGGAGCGTGACCACTTACAAATGGGGGATCAATATCAGTGAACAATAAATTGGGATGGGCCTAACTCTTATACCATGTAAAGATATGACATATGAGCCTAACTCAAACGAAAAACTAGTTCATGAGGGGAGGTTTGTCCATGTTTATACAAGAAGATCGATTTCTCATCCTTTATCGATGTGAGACTTCTTAACAATATTTACAACAATAACATATCCAAGTGTAGTTTTTCAAAGTAGAGTATGGGGAGGGTAGTGTGTACGCACAGGGGCCGAGGCAACATATCTGAACCCCCTCGGCGGAAAACATTACTCTTTATACATGGTTAAAATTATTTTTAGGTATGTATAATAGATGTTGAACCCCCTTCCACTAGTTCGTGTGTTTACTTCTAAGATTTTGAACCCCCTTATTAAAAATCCTGGCTCCGCCATTGTGTACGCAGACTTTATCTCTATCTCAGAGGTGAGGTAGAAAGGTTATTTCCAATGGACCTCGACAATTCAAATCTTGTAGTTGTCTTAAAAAATAATTTAATATATACAAATTGTCTTAACTACTAAATTTTAAATCTTGATTCCGCCTCATTAATTTAAAAGGTTTCTCAACTTTTCAACTTCATATTTATTGCTTTCACTTCATAGGAAAGAAATGTTGGAGTAGCTTTTAATATGGGTAGCTAACTAGTTTATCTGCAAAAGCAAGAAGGGTACATCTCCTCATAAAAGTAATATATCACCATCACATTATAGTTTTCTTTGCTTCAATAAGTTACACTTATCTATCATCATAAGTAGGTAAAAAAAAAAAGAAAAAAAAAAGGTAAATTCAACCACTTGAATTGGGAAAATTTAGAGGGGCACAAATTGCTTTAGTCATTATCATACTTAATTAAGCTATAATGTGGTTAGATTAATTAGGTTAGAAGTAATAAGGATTGAAAGAACTTCTAACCTATTTCTTGACACCCACAATTAATAATGTTCCTTTTCACAACTCATTTACCTTAAATTTCAATTCATACAAATGGTACATATATATCTATCTTTGTACTATCACCAACCATTTCATAAAACAACTGTACCTTGCTAGACAAAAATAATAATAAAAAATCATCTTTTAGAGGAATGTTTTATTCATTGTTTGTGTATTTGTATATATTTTAAATTTTCAACTTCTTTAATGATACTTTTTTGTTTCAGTTTGTTTGTCTGATTTATTTAACACATAGTTTTAAGAAAGTAAAAAAAAGACTTTTGAATCTTGTGTTCTTAAACATCTTATGTGACAAGTTTAGAATCAATTAAGAGTTACCAAAAAAAAGGAAGAAATATTCTTTCTAAAGGACTAAAAAAGAATAATACAAACAAATTAAAATGAAAAGAATATCTGCTAAAATTCTGAAACATTTGACAAAAATCCTAATTATGGAATACGATTTTTAGAAATTGCAAAATACTTGCACAAAAAAATTCCTATTATTGATAAACTAAAGTCTTTTGTGGAAATTCATATTATTATTCTCTTGTTGTCTTTGTTATTAAATATATATATATATATATATATATATATA